>NC_061513.1:58457088-58483549 GCF_022539505.1 Lolium rigidum | reverse complement strand
GCACCTCGGTCAACGTGAAAACTAGCCGTTGCCTCCTCCACGCGTCCGCACGCGGGACCTACGCCGACTGACTCGTGGTGACTGGCACGCGCCGACTGCCCTACGACGACTGGCATAACGCCGACTGTCATGCGTCGAATGGCTCATCAAGTTCGGGCGAGTGAAGACTAGCGACCTGCTGGAGTTTATTTCGGGAGCCCGGCGGCGATTCACCTTAATCCGCCTTAGTGTCTCTCCGCGACCCGCGCCGAATCTACGCTTCGTCACCACCGCGCTCGGGGACTACTGATGGGGATATGCCCATAGGGGGTGGGTCGCCAGTCCCACTCGCCACGAGGACGAAGGCCCGGGAAGGATCGCCGGTCGCCTAACCGGCCGGGCCCGAAGGCGGCCGGGCCGAAGTCTTGAAGAGATGATTTGCACGGTTCGAGATAGAGATTACTTGAGGAAGGGTGCGGTATCCCGGATTTGTAGTAACTGAGATGATTCGGAGTTATCCCTTTGTAACCCTAGGCCGGGGGTGGATATATAAACCCCCGGGCTAAACCCTAGAAGGACACATCATCTGAGATCCAACCTCCTCATTGTAAGCTCTTGGCTTCACGCCGACTGAGCCCCCCCATTGTAATTCCCCACTGAGCAATAAAGATCTAGCAGGACGTAGGCCTTTTACTCTCCGGAGGGGCTGAACCTGGGTAAAACCCTTGCGTCTCTTGCACCTCGACCCGTAGATGGCGATGTTCCCTTACCCTCGCATCAATGAAGTGCTACCCCCTGTAGCATCTGCCGTGGTCACATCCACGACATAAGGGATCCCTTGTAACAACTTCTAGTGTCTGATGAGCAATGATAAGAATCCGATAGAAATTATACAACAACAAAAAACAATCAACCATCCGATTAGCTTGCTTCTTCAACTCGATCAGCTGCCTTAACTGCTTGTTCATTTTCTTCAGTTCTCCCTTCACTTCCACCAGTTCAGCGTTGGGAGCATTAGGCATAATCGAACCCCCCTCATTCTCTACAGCAAGTCCCCCCTCCCAAATTGCGCTCCCCAATAGCGTCAATTGGTTCCTGCAATTGAAGCCTCTGAACGTACACGTCGATTCACTCGAAATGCCTGCATTTCTTCAGGATCTGAAAACAACAACGTGAGCCCTAAATCCCAAATTCGAGGGAATAACAAGAAAATCGAGAGAAACCAGAGCAATTGGAGCAAGATCTAACCTTACCCCCTCTCTATATGGCAAGCTCTCGCATGCAAGGAACTCACGTCCACGGTTGCCGTTGTCGTCCGTCTTACAGATCGACCGCTTCGGAGGCTCCTGGCATGGGCGATCGGGGCATCTTGTCAAAGGCACGGGTCCATACTGCGGCCATGAAAAACGGGAGGTCGAAGAGAAACTAGACATCACCCGCCTGCCGGAGAAGGGTTGCCGCTGGCGGAGAAGAACAATGGGGCACGAGGAAAGAAAGGGGAAGTAATGGCACGGCATGGGCTCGGGGCTAGCTCGGGCTCCCATTTTGCAACGGTCACCTGGGTAAGTTGTGGGTCCGGCGCGCTAACGTGGACAAGTTGTGGGTCCCATGATGATCTGGATAAGTGGAGACGTGTCCATTGTGGGGCGCCAACAGCGGTACCACTTGCTAGCACCAACTAACGGTCAACTAAACGGGATTCCTCCCGTCCGAGCTTCTTGTGAGGGTTTCAGACAAGGGCTTACGCAAAACTGAGGAAAAACTAAGCGGCTGGGGAAAACTGAGCACAACTAAGGACCCGAGGGAACGAAAATAGAAATTCCTAGAATATATTTGTGTTCCAAGTTCTGCTGCAAGTAGTAGGGACAGTTGAGGTTCAACATTCATGGGGATGAGAGCTGTCTTGTGAAAATTAATTCGTAGTTCAGTGGCAACGGAAAACTCTTGTAGGAGAGTTTTTAGTTTTTCGAGCTGAATGAACTCAGGCCTTACCTAGGATGATTGTGTCATCTGCGTATTGTAGTGTAGCTGGAGACATGTCCTGCCTAATAGGATGTTGAAAGTCCCCATTGTTAAAAGCTAGCAGGATTAGCTGTTGTAGGATATAGGAGAAAATGATGTAAAGGTATGGTGAGATGAGGTCCCCTTGTCTTAATCCATTTTCACACTGAATCCATGGACCAGGGACTCCATTTAGCAGGACCAATTCACTTCTTTTGAGAACATATATAAGTTTATTGAACATATATAAGAATAGTACTCTCTCCGATCCATGATAAGTGTTGTGGACACCTACATCCATCCGGAGGTTATTCGGCGCAAAAGCGCCATTTTGTCGTCTCCTACGAAGTTCTCGGCAGCGATGACAAAATGGTCAGTCCTGCAAAAGTGATTGCCCTTGTCGGGGCGCGAAGGCAAAGTTGATATACGCGGTCGCAAGCCCAACCCAAGGCCCAGAGCATATCGACTGCGAATATACAGTTGTGGAACGCGCCAATAAAGAGAAAATCTTGTATTTTGGATCTATATATTTGCGGGTTTATTTGACGGTTACTACTTACGCCCACGCGTGATCTATATTGTCAAATGTAGACTCCGGCAATAGCTAGTTATTTACATCTTTATTAACTTGGGTTTTAACCCAACAAAAAATACAACCATCCATGTCGAAAAACCATAGATCATATCATATTAAGAGTTCATGATAATGGCGATGACCGTATTTGGGGGTGTGAAGGTAAAGATGATAGGTGAAGCAGGTTTAGAAGATCTTTGCGCTTTGACTACATCGGCGAATTTCATGTTTATGCAATTTAAAAAAAATATAAATACGTTGTGGTGAAATGTAAATGCTGGTAAATGGTAAGCCCCTTCCCGGCCGTCCATTTCCATTTTAACCCGTCACTGAACCTCAGCCGTCCATGCAAGTAAGAAAATCGCCCATTAATCCCGCCATTAATTGGAAGAAATCCGTTGCATGAGGCGGGGCCCACCGTGCGGCGCCACCTTCCTTGCTCTGCTTCCCTTCTCTGCCAGCCAGCCAGCGCAAGAGAGAGAGCAGCACCAAAGCTGGCCTCCCCACTCTGACAGCCTTGCTCTCCCCGCTCCTCCCCCAGCCCGCCCTATATCTCTCCCACCCAAACCCTAGTCCCCAGCACAACACCACCCGAGCTCCCTCTCTCTTCCCACCTTCTCTGTCCTCTCCAGCGCACAGCCTGCAAGAAGCTCGCGGAGATGGCAGAGGAGACGCACCCACAGGCGGCCCCCGCCGCCGAGGCCGCCCCGGAGGTGGTTGTCGCCACCGAGAAGGCGCCGGCGGAGCTGGAGAAGAAGGTGGAGGAGCCTGCGGCGGAGGCCGAGACGGAGGAGTCGGCCGCCGTCGCCGACGATGGCGGCGCCGTCGAGGCGACTGGATCTTTCAAGGAGGAGAGCAACCTCGTCGCCGATCTGCCTGACCCCGAGAAGAAGGCGCTCGACGAGTTTAAGGACCTGATCGTCGCCGCGCTCGCCGCCGGCGAGTTCAACCTCCCCCCTCCGCCGCCTCCGCCCAAGGCCAAGACCGAGGAGCCGGCCAAGGTGGAGGAGCCCGCCAAGACCGAGGAACCGGCCAAGACAGAGGAGCCGGTCAAGGAAGAGGCCAAGATCGAGGAGCCCAAGGCTGAAGAGCCGGCCAAGGAGGAGCCCAAGGCAGAAGAACTCAAGGCCGAGGTGGTTGCCGAGGCAGCAGCAGCTGCAGAGCCAGCCAAGGAGGAGCCCAAGGCAGAGGATGCCAAGCCGGCCGAGCCGAAGGCGGAGGATGTGGCCGCCGTGGTCGCCGAGGAAGTCACCAAGCCTGCGGAAACCGTCGCCGCAGCCACCCCAGAGGAGACGCCGGCGCCGGAAGCGGAGGCGGACGCGGTCGCGCCGCCCGAGCCGGTCTTCATCTGGGGCGTGCCGCTGGTGGGCGACGACGAGCGCACGGACGCGGTGCTGCTCAAGTTCCTGCGCGCGCGCGAGTTCAAGGTGAAGGAGGCGATGGCGATGCTGCGGTCGGCGGTGCTGTGGCGCAAGCGCTTCGGCATCGACGCGCTCCTCGACGCCGACCTCGCCTTCCCGGAGCTGGACAAGGTGGTCTTCTACCGCGGCGCCGACAGGGAGAGCCACCCGGTCTGCTACAACGTGTACGGCGAGTTCCAGGACAAGGACCTCTACGAGAAGGCCTTCGGCGACGAGGAGAAGCGGGACCGCTTCCTCAAGTGGCGCATCCAGCTCCTGGAGCGCGGCATCCTCTCGCAGCTCGACTTCGCGCCCAGCGGCATCTGCTCCATGGTGCAGGTCACCGACCTCAAGAACTCGCCGCCCATGCTCGGAAAGCACCGCGCCGTCACCCGCCAGGCTGTGGCGCTGCTCCAGGACAACTACCCCGAGTTCATCGCCAAGAAGGTAACGCCATTGTCTCCCCGGCATTGAATTGCTAGTAATTTAGAATACTATTACAGCTGCAGTAGTGATTGTGATTCAACATTTGTCATAATGTAGTGAATTCTAAATTTAGCTGTACTAGTAGCTGATTGCGCCAAAGATTCAGTTTCTATGCGTTCAACATTTAACGTTGAGAGTGAATGATTGGGTTCAAAGCACTCTGGTAAAGGGTAGTAGACCTTTATGATGTAAAATTTGAGTCCTGGTTTGAGTTGACTGGTGTCTTTAGGCGTGGGCGTTTGTAATCATAGCGCGAATTGGGGATCTTTTCCTTTTGTTCATACTTTAACATCTGACCTGGAGTGTTAGTTTACTATGCCAACTTGTCGTTGATTACCGTAATTTCAGCAGAATGGGATCATGAATCTGACTGGATCGTGGTATGCAGGTGTTCATCAACGTGCCATGGTGGTATCTCGCTGCCAACAAAATGATGAGCCCCTTCCTCACACAGCGCACCAGGAGCAAGTTCGTCTTTGCCAGCCAGGCCAAGTCACCTGAGACCCTCTTCAGGTATTGCCGGCAATATATTTGACAATTTGTGTTTCTGTTGTGTTGGATGATCCTTGAAGGATAATTCTCAATTGTTCTTCATCCTCTGTAACAAAATCCAGATACATTGCGCCGGAGCAAGTCCCCGTCCAATTTGGAGGCCTCTTCAAGGAAGATGATCCTGAATTCACCACCGCTGATTCTGTCACCGAGCTCACCATCAAAGCTTCATCCAAGGAGACCATTGAGATCCCTGTCACTGAGGTTGGCATTTGGCACATTCTGAATTGTTGCTTGCTTATGTACTCTTTCTATGCATAGGTTGCTCATACTTACAATTGTTCTTGTACATTGGCAGAACTCAACAATTGTATGGGAGCTCCGGGTGCTTGGCTGGGAAGTTAGCTACGGCGCGGAGTTCACCCCCGCCGCTGAGGGCGGATACACCGTCATCGTGCAGAAGACAAGGAAGGTTCCCGCGAACGAAGAGCCAATCATGAAGGGCAGCTTCAAGGTGACGGAGGCGGGCAAGATCGCGTTAACGATCAACAACCCTGCATCCAAGAAGAAGAAGCTCCTCTACAGGTCCAAGGTGAAGAGCACCAGCGAGTCCGTCTGAGGCATCCTCCTACAGTTGTTCATGGACCACCAACCAGTTCGCCATAGCACCGCCATTGGAGCTTGTTCCCTGATGATAGAAGAAGATAAATCTTTTTGTTCCGTTCTTTAATATTCTTTTGGTTTTGTGGGGTTTTTGGTTCAGATTCCGCATTTGTTTAATTAAAAAAAACCCAAAGTGAGCTTGATTTTGTGATAGTTGGGAGAGGAGGAGGTTGATATAATGACATCGTTGATGATGGTTGTTGATGAGGGAGGAGGGCAGATGAGGAGAAAGAAATGTGGAGCAAGTACTGAAGCATACAATCTGTCGCTCTGTAAATGTGTCTGTACATTGCATCTCTGGATCTTCCATGGATATGTTATATTTAGAAGTATTTGTCGTCATCATTCATCAATCCCATGTTACTCCATTTGTTGGTGTCTCCGTCTTCATGGCCTCTAATAATCAGAGGAGGCAGTTGCCTCTAATGAGAGAAGGCAGTTGTGCCCTCTCCCTATACCCTGAGGATTTGCCTTGCCCATTTCCAGCGGGCAAGGATCACCTTAGGGTCAATTGATCTTCCACAACCATCTTCAAGTCCTCAATATGGCACTTTTGATTGTCTTTGAGCTGGATGCTGAAGCAGCATTTCTCGTTGTGAGAAGGAAACCACATTTTCTAACACGTTTAGGCATAGACACTCTTAACCTGGCTCTACCTGGCATGGCTTCATCAGAAAAGAAACAAACGGCAAGAGGACAAGGCTGCAGGCCGAAGCCAGATTAGTAGGAACAAGAAAGCGTTTGGTGGTGGCAATGATGGAGGCATAAACTAATCGTGGGCGGAAGAACATCCAGCCGTGCGTAGGCGGAGAAGCCGGCCGTCCCGTTCCAAGGCTGTCAACCATGTCGTGTCCCCCGAAACAAGCCGCGGAAACCCAAGGGGAAAAGCGAGGCCGAACCCAGCTGTGTCGCGGATAAACAAGGCAAAAGAACGGTGTGGGTGTGGCACTGTGCTAGTCGCCTTTCCCTTTGACCACAGCGTCAGGGGCGAGTAAAAAACCCTACAACCAAAAGGGTGTATGCAGCCTCTTCATGTCATATTCGGACAGGTCGGCCATGGCCCATGCGCTCGGCTCGCCCAGCCGCCTTGTGTAATCGAATTGCTGTAGTAGCTTTATTTTCATCCAAGGACGGGAGAGCTTTGTGCCACATTTTTCTTTTGCCACCGACATGCTCAGCGTTCTTTTTTTTTTCTCGAGGAAGTCCACTAAATATGAACCTAAAAATTAATAAATACGCACTAGCAAACGGGCAAAGCTTGCCCTATTTTGATTTTTTTAGCAGATAGATGGGAAGTCGTCGTGATAGCATCAATCATCGTCAAAGACGAGACCACTAGATCAGAAGAGGCAAACTTGAAACCACGTCAACGAACATGAAAACCGTGTGGATCCTAGGGAATCTGTGTGACACATAACTCCACGCGTTCTCCAACGATCCTAGACGCATCACCAAAATGAGGATATGATGGAGAGGACCTTAGGGCATCTCCAACGGCCTAAACATACCGAGGTTGTCCAAATGTGTGCCCCTAGACATGGGGCATGACCCAGCGACGCAACCTAAACGGACCAAGTGCGGCGACCCATTCCCAACCCAACTTTAGGGTTTGTAGGGCAGACATCACTTTTGTTCGCGCTCGTCCCCCTCTTGACCCCCCTCGGCTCGCCCACTACTAGCACACAACCTAATTACTCACAAAATCCATCGGCGTTGTTGGGGCAACCCTACCATGCAATGGATGAAGTCATCGCCCCACTGCCGACCGCCGTCGCAAGGGGAAGGCCAAGGCCCTAGTCAAGCCAAAGAAAGAGCTAACGTCGGCGAAGCAATCTAATGAGAGCAAGAAACGTCCTGCTCAATGTGTTGCCATGAAAGCAAGGGCAGTTGAAACAACAACCGCCGTTGTAGCAAAGAAATAGGTTGAGATCGTCCTAGCCCTTCAGACCCAAGTGATACCTTCGATCCGGATTACGGATTGTAGTCATGAATATATTAGTACATGCATCCCATAAAGTTATAGTGCCTTTAGGCAAAGCCAGCAACTAGTCTTTTGCTTTTTCTCTTAATGAAAAAAGGAAACAAGCGTGATTTGCCGCATTGGGTTCAACCTCTTTAATGCGCATCATATCACATATTTTAGTGAATGTATTTAAGTGCATACCTAGGTCCTCAGCGGATGAGCCTCCAAATTGGTTTTGCTGAACCAAGCTTAAAAAGTTGTGCTTAATTTCATAGTTCTCCACTGCAACAATGGGCTGAGTTATGGGTGCACGAATAAAATTATCATTGGGGATAGCATATTCCCCAAGCTTCTTTTATGCCATAATGATTATATTTTTGGTATTTTCTTCTATGATTATAAAAGAACAAGTAACTATTTTTTGGATTTTCAAGTAAAGAATAAAATAGTAAACTAATAGTAGTAAATAAAAACTAAAAACTAAAAAGAAAACGACTAACAAGGTCTCTAGTAACCTTACCGGAATAGCGAAATTGCTTCCCCAACAAAGACGCTAGAAAAAGGGTTGATACCTTCGATCCGGATTGCGGATTGTATTATGATAAACTTTTTCCTAGAAGACCTAGGTTTAATCGAACCTTGGAAAATACTGCTAAAATGGTGTAAAGGAAACGTCTACAAGTTAGTGTATCTTATTTTTAGTTTACCGGACCTATCTAGTTTACTTTTAAGCGAGTTGTGTTCAATGATGGAAATAGGGTAGTGTTAAGGTTTCTCCTGCAGCTATGCATACATATATATAATCGAAACACATATGTGTAACAAATAAAATAGAGATAAGAGATTTGTGAGTAACACATCCATAAATACTCTTGCCCCTAAAGCCAGAGGGGACAAGAGCCTCTTGGTCCAACCATTGTCCTTACAGCCGCAAGCAACAATAGTTATTGAGTAAATAAATACAGACCAAAGCCTTAAGCTAGATGATTGTGTCATAATCCCCAATGAATCACTAAACATGTACCGTTACTTTTCCCTTTCCGTCACTGAGGTTTCAAGGTAGCACACCGTTCTCCACTAATCCCACCTATTCCCTTGATCGAATCGAATGATATGGGTACATGCGGATCACCGAGACGAGGCAAAGAGACAAGGAGACAAGATTGCAAAAATCATATTCAATCCTTACCCATATAATAAGGTTAGATGCACATAAATGCTGCGAGGATTCACCCCAACCGTAGCTCGTGAGGACTACTCACACATAATATCAAGATTAAATATAAAGATAGAAATGACAGGATGAGATGTCGCCTAGAGGGGGGTGAACAGGCGTTTTAAAAAATCTTACGGATTTGGCTTGTAAGAATGCGGAATTAAACTAAAGTTTATTTTACAAGCACATGTCCTAAATATGCTAGGCTCACCTAAATGCAACAACAACTAGAGCTAAGCAAGATAGGCACAAGATATATGTAGCACAAGTGATAGCAAGATATATGTAGCACAAGCACGATGGCTATCACACGGAAAGTAAACTCGGGTATAGAAAAAACCGAGACACGCGGAGACGAGGATGTATTCCCGTGTTCCCTTCCTTTGCAAGAAGGTACATAATGTTTGGAGGGGTGGAGGTCCCACGGAGGATTCCCCAACGCCACGAAGGCTCACCCTATTCTCCGAGCCAAACCCATGAAGGATAATGACCCTTTCCTTATGGTTAGCTTTTCCTCCACTCCGGAGATAGTAAACTCCAAAACCACTTCACAAGCTCCACGAAGGAGAAGCCCGGGCCTCTTCACAATCTTCCTTGAAGAGATCACCGGAGCACCAACCACCAAGCCAACTAGGAGGTCTCCCTCCAAGAGTAACAAGCTCACGATCTCTCACTCGAACTAATCGTGGTGGAGAGCTCAACACTATGCAATGATGCAAAGCAAGAACATTAGAGGTGTTCAAATCCTTCACACTCAAATCTCACCAAAGCAACAAATGCTAGGATGAGATTAGAGAGGAAGAACAAAGAGGAAATCAACAAATGACTCCAAGATCTAGATCCAAAGGGTTCCCCTCACTTAGAGGAGAAAAGGATTTGTGGGGATTGTAGATCTAGATCTCCTCTCTTAGATCCCTCAAGAATGAGCAATAATCATGGGGGGAATCAAGAGATATGGCAAGTTCTTCAAAGTCAACAATGGAGGAGAGAGAGTGGAAGAACTTAACCAACCCAAGGTGGAAGAAGGGATATTTCTAGCCCAAGGGAAAATATAACCGTTGGGCAGAACAACGGGCAGAAAAACGATCCAGCTGGTCAGCCGGCCGGTACACCTGGCTGGGCACCGGACAGGCCGGCGCACAGGCCGGCGCACAGGCCGACAGCGCCAACCAACAAGCCGGACGGGGTGTAGCAGGCCGATGGTGGCCAAAAGAGCCTAACCGGCGGAGGGGCCGGTCGACCGGGCGATGGGCCAGCCGGTCCGGCCGGGCCAGGGGCCGGACCATCCAGACCAAACCGGACCGTGCGCCGGGCCAGATCCGAGCGATGATGAAAACGTTATTGGACTGTGCCCGGTTGGCACCGGCGCCAGGGCCGGTGCGCACCGGACGAGCCGGTGGCAGGCCCGGCGGTGCCGGGCGATGGGCCGGACTGCTTTAGGCCAAAACATTTTCTTTTTCTTTAAAAGATAACGAAAAATAGAACCCCAACAAATGAAACCAATTTTGTTGGAAATATGGAGACTCCCCACAGAATATTTTTAGATGATTCTAGAGAGGGAGTCTCCCACCGTCAAGAAACGGTGAAGACGTCCAAACTCGAAAACGCAATAGAAGATGCATGTGGATTCCGTTTCGATGAACTTGGACTTGTTGTAAAGCTAGCAACAAGCTCAAGAACCTCACACGGAGAAACACCAAGAAGAATAGGGATATGCAAAGTATGCAAAGGATTGAGCTCCCTAAGACGATGTGATCAAGTTACCCAACCGAAAGCCCCTCTTGATAGTGCGGCTATCTATCCTATAAACTGGTCTCCCAACAACCACCTTGAGACCGGTAAAAGGAAAACCTAGCAAGGCCATACCTTTTCCTTGCGCATCCCGCTTGATCTTGATGATATCTCTTCAAGGTCCACTCAAGCCGGAATGCCTTACTTGATCATTGTTGCATTGTGAAGACTCACAAATGCTCCCCCATACACTATGATGGGAAAGCTCCATTGATGCACATCTTCACATGTACATTATCACCAAATGGACGGCAAGCTTCAAGCATATGATCCTCTTGAGATGCTCAACTTGAACTTGCCCAACTCAACCTTGATAACGATCACCACTTGACGTCATCTTCTCATGGGCTATATGAGATCTCACTTTTGATGCATGCCCATGGAAAGATACCTAACCCACATAGACAACATAAGGGTACATATATGATGGGTTAGTTCATAAAGCATAATTGTCACGGCTTACCATACCACATGACTTCTCGTGGCACATTCTTCATGCTTCATGTGTTGACCAATCTTGAATCTATTCTTCACTCTTTGTATTGGTCAACCGTGTATATTCTAATGCTCTATCATACTATCTTGAGGTGTATATAGAATTCTTCATTTGTTTGCATGCTCTAAATCTTAGTCAACCATAGCTCAACTTATGAGACTATCATGACACCTACTTAGAGCCATAACTTGAATTCTTCACTTGGAATCAAAAGCACTCAAGATCTTGAACATTCATTGCTTATCACATAAGCTAAAGCATGGCTAATATTGAGTTCCACATAAGGACTCCATCTTCATTTCTTCTTCTTGATCATATCACATATATATCTTCAAATCGATGATCTTGATGCCAATACACAGGGTATATCTTTATCTTCATGGCATCCATACTTGAATCCAACACATGGAATACAAGTAGTACCTACGGAATATTCCTTCATATAAACTCAATGAAAACATTAGTCCATAGGGGCTGTCACTAATTACCAAAACCATACATAGGGGCAATATACCCTTACAAGAAATCATTGTGCAAAATACTTAGATCGAAATCACAATATTCATATAATGGTCGCCAACTCTCAAGGAGATCTATTACAACGGTGATGCCTATGGCTATGGAGGAGATAGGAGATGGGATGGATGAACTATGGTGGTGGATCTCAATCGGTGTGGCGCAGATGAATCTAGTGGATGGTGGATCTGTTTGGCGACGAATGGCTCTCTCTTTGGCGTCGGTCCCTTCATGAAACTTATAGGGTTTGACCTCGAGAATGCAATTGCAAACGATACGGGCGCACGGTACGGGCGGGGCTTGCCCGTTAAAGCCCCTGGAACCGCCTCTTCAAGCGTACTCAACTTTGCTATGTTCCTGACGCGATTTTCTTCAGTAATTGCAGGTACATTTGTCATTATGACGTGATTTACTGCACAACATCCAAAGATAGCAGAGATTGCACATCTTTGCATTAATTAGTCATTAGTGGCAAGTTGAGAGGTAAACTTAGTCAATTTCTAGACTAAGCTAAGGGTTTAAACGCGAGAAAGAGTGGCATAATCACATCCATCACCAGGCGAATGCAAACGTCTTCTCCAGACGTCGTCCATGACCTACTCCTGATGAAGCAAGAGGTGCTCACCACCTCCAGGGGCCAGGTCACCGGTACGTGCCTCTTCAGCAAGCCTGGTCACGTTCACAGCCGCACAACCGCTTCTTCGAGCACTGCCACCAGTGGCACCGGTGGAGACGCTATGTTCCATCCAACACGTCCCCTCCTCCTCCCATCTTGACGGGATTGGCATTGCTGGAAGTCTCATCCTTGTAGGGCAACCTGGAAGTGCACGACCTCGACCTGAAGCGCACCCATGTGCCCCATTGGTTCAGGCCCGGAAACTGGCAAGAGGCCACGGGTGACAAGGGATTAACTTATCAATGCCTACGGGTTGTAGACTAGGGTTTAGTTGGAAGTAGAGGGCAAGTAGATCTCGAAGGTTTCAGCCGAAAAGTACTCGACGATTATGAAAACTAGGGTTTGAGAGACAATGATTCGATGCTTTCTTTGTCCCTCGACTCCCCCTTATATAGGAGGTGGAGCCGAGGGATTCGTATTGTACAAGTTACAGAGTCCGGGAGGGTTTCCAACTCATCCCGCAAGATTACAAACATCATCTTCTAATACAACTCTAACTTTCCTTAATATCAACTTGGGCTTCCGATTCTTCTTATTCTTCGAGTCGTGGGCCTTCAATAAACCCCGGGTACTATCTTCGGCAGGCCCATTGGGGATGCCTATGTCAGTAGCCCCCGAGATTTTGCTTGAATCGTAGAGTCGGGGAAAATCTCCACTGTTTATATTTACTCGACAACTTTAAACTTCTCTATATTTCTTCATATGAATTTCTATATTGTACAGGGATAATGGTAGTTGGGGCTAGTTCATCTGACGGATCAGGTACTAGTTAAGCTGCTCTAGTGGCAATCCGCAAAAACCTACTTCAAGATCACGTCCCCGGACATGATCTCGGGATGCTGGTGTAAACTTCGACAGGTGCCGCTTAAGGTCTTACCATTCGTCGAGTCCCGAGTCATATTTATCGGGTACCTAACGCGTCCGTTAGGATTTTTCTTCGTATCTGTTGATACGGATAGAAGTAACAAACCGACGTCGGAGACGGCGCCACGCCACTCGGAACGGATCCGGGGTCTTACCTTCGCAAAGTTTTGCGGCATTCAGAAATTGTTCGCAACTTTGGCGTTACGAGAATATATTGTCGAGTGCTTATTCGGCTGTTGGAATGGCACATTTTATTGAGTCAACGGATGACTTATATTGCTCTCCCGATGGGAGTATATGTAGAGTTACTTATAACTCGAAATATACTCTCTTGTTCTTCTATCTTTCTTTTTTTATAATTTCATCGGGCACGCGAACAGCGTTCCCGATGGGAGTAGCCCCCGAGGCTACAGCCAAGGACTTGTGCTTGGGTGTAGGCTCCACGCCTTATGCCGCTATATTTTCTTTCTCTCCCGAAATTTTCAAATCTCTCGGGTGCGCGAACAGCGCTCCCGATGGGAGTACCCCCGAGGCTATGAGCAAATATTTGTATTTGATCATAGGCTCACACCATTTCTATTTTGTCTTTCTCGAATTTTTCATTTTTCCAAAGTAGCCCCCGAGCATTTGATCAAAAACTTGTATTTGATCAAAGGCTCTCCAATATCTTTTGCTGTCGCCTTTTTATGAAACTGTTGAGTCGAAATTTTCTCTTGCTGAAGTGACATCATTGCTGACGATAGCCACGACCGCTGTTCCTGGAAATCGCGAGATGTTCTCTCTCGCTGTCTTGCGGGCCCAAGTTATACATCATATTGACACGTCGTGCAAGTGGGGGACACACGTCCTCCGCTTTTCCTGGCGCACGCACTGTAACGGCTGTAGGGCGAAATTACTTTTTTACCCCTGTTCCACGTGTACATCATCTGCCGCACACTTTTTCCATCCAACGGTACGCCGCTTCGCCGCACCTCTATTTAAGGTCTCCTTCTTCTTCCTCCAACACTTTCGCTCGCGCCGCTCCCCTACTCTCCTCTGCAAAAATCTCCTCTTGCGCCCCACAGTTCCTTGAGCTCAACTTCTCTCGAGCTGCACTCCTGCGCCATTGTTGATGCCACCGCGCAGATTGACCAGGCACAGCACGCCGGAATCGACGATGGCTTCCGCAGATCTGGGAGCGCCGAGTGGGAGAGATCCAAAATCTCTGCCCAAGACATCAACCTCCTGAAGAAGCGGGGATCAGCAAGAAACCCAAAGCGCTGTGCTTCCCCAGCGAAGAGAGCTACCCAACCCCTCCAATGGAGTATCGGGTTAGTTTCGTCGATCATCTCATCCGCGGTCTTTCTGCCCCCATTCACCCTTTTCTTCGGGGGTTGCTTTTTGTTTATGGACTGCAACTTCATCACCTCACACCCAACTCTATCCTCCACATTTCCATCTTCATCACCCTTTGCGAATCCTTCCTCGGCGTCCAGCCCTAACTGGGCGTTGTGGAAGCGTATCTTTTTTGTCGCCGCAATGGCTCTCCCAATGTCGCCTATAACATAGGCGGCGTTGTTATCTGCGTTCGCCCTGATGTCGATTACTTCGATGTCAAATTCCCTGACTCAGTTCAAGGGTGGCGCAAAAAATGGCTATACATTCATGAGGAGAATCACGGATGTGCTGAAGACAACATCCCTCCTTTTGATGGTGCCGAGAAAATCTACCGCCGCCGTTCCTGGGACGCAGAGGCTACCGAGGAAGAAAAAACGGCGACGGAGGCATTGATGACCCGCATCCGCGAGCTGCAAAACACCCGCGGCAAAGAGCTGTCGGGTATCCAGATCACGGCATATTTCCTTAGAATCAGAGTGCAGCCTCTGCAGGCTCGCAAAAATCCCCTCTGGAAGTATGCTGGCGACAATGATGTGGATCGCTCTGTCGGTGGATTTACCGGTCAAGGATTTAGAAAAACTTGTCCGAAAAATTTCCTCCCTCAGCAAAAGAGATCCTGTCCCGTCTTCTTGTCGAGTAAAACCATACAGCGCCGCCAATGCGCTTCCCAAGGTAACTTTTGTCGACTTTCTATTTTTTGTTTGACATCCTTTGCATAACTCCTTTATTGACATCCCTCTTTGCTTTGTACAGAACCATCCAGATATTGTCTCTCTTCCTCCCCTTCCTGAAGGTGGGGAAGTCGAAGAACGAGCCGTTGTCGCTGATGACAACCAAGATGCTCCTGGCCCTGATAGTGAACCCGCAGGTTCTCGAAAATCTGCGGGATCTTCTGAAAAGGAAGCTGAATCCGAGGGTACCACCTCGGCACACTCTCCTCCTCCTGCTGTTTCTCCAAAGAACAAAAGGAAAAGGACTGATGTCGAAGATTCCGGCACTTCCAAAGCCGAAGAAGCTGCTCCTTCACGTCGGAAGGCAGCTTTCGATCCATACCTGGAAGCCCTCGTCAGTTCGTAAGTCACCTTTTGTTTCTTACTGTTTTTCTACTTGAAGATTTTTGTCTATTTTGCTGCTTACATTGTCACCATTTAATCATAGTGGTGACGAGGAAGAAATGCCAGCTATTGATGCGAATGCTCGAACGAGTACATCGCATACTCTAGTTGTTTCTGAAGTGCCAGTTGAAGGAGAAGAATCTTCGCCCCTTCAACAAAACACCGACGCACCTACTCCTCCCGCAAGCCCTCTTGTCCCTTCACCAAAAAGGGCAAGAGTTGAAACAATCACGGAGCCTACCTTGCAATTGGGTAGCTCCTCGACTCCTCTTTTGGATGATGTAAGTCCTTATATGCTTTCTGATGCTGTCGATGTTTTCTCTGTCTGCTTTTTTTTTATTTTGTGCTATCGCACTTTTTCCCCTACCGACGCTTTCTTTCTCTATCTTTCTTTTAACAGCCTTTGATTAAGGAATTCATCCGCTTCGGTGCCCAATTCGTTGGGTACCGCGACTATGCTAGCAAAGCTGAAGGTAATGTCTTTCTGCTTCTCTTTACCCTTGCCTTCTCGCTCCTTTCTTGTCGTGATTTTAACTAGATTTAACTATCTTGGCAGAAAAACTGGCAGAGGCCAACGATCGTGCCAACACACTTGCTCAAAAATTAGAGCAAAGTGAGGAGGCTCGTAAGAAGGCCGAATCAGATGCTAGTAAGGCTAAGGCAAAGGCTGACAAGGCCAAAGCCGACGCTGCTGGTGTCGAAGAACTTAAGAAGAGGCTTCACGACGCCGAGACTTCGCTGAGCGAGCATATAACCGCACAATCTGCTCGCGAAGACGCGATTATTAAACGCCTGAAGTCGCAAAACCGTCGCTTTGTCGGTGAGTACTCGAACCATTTTGTATTCTTTGGACTTGCTTTTCTTTACTCGTTTGTTGATCAATAAATTTTTGTCTCGATAGGTAAAACATCTCGGGAATTTGAACTTGAAGATCCCGACAATGATCCTCTTCTTGACGCACTTGCGTTCCTTGAGTTTCACGGAACAGAAGCACGCGACGGCATTGATCAGGCCAAGGAAGGACTGTCGCGGCTCTTCCCCTACTTCTTCCCGAAGAAAGAGGAACCCGCGACTTTTCTTGCTCTTGCCAAGTGCTTTAATCCGCCAGAAGATCTTGGACTGAAGCTGCGCCAAGAAAATATGAAGGTCGCTGTTGAAAGCACTGTCGCCACAGTTGCTGACAGCCAGCAAAACATCGACTGGACCAAAGTTGGCGACACACAGGAGATGGAGACCACGAAGTGGCGATCACTGATCAGGGCTGCGAAGCCCAACACAAAGAAGATCCTCGCTTATCTTGGATTCACGCCTACTCCTGCCCCTAGCTCGTCAAAGCCGGAGGTCTAGTAGAATGCCTTATCTTTTTCGTTTTTCATTTTCCTGTTCCTTCTGAAGTTGTCGCCACAGTAGCTTTGGCGACAACTGTCGTAGTAATTCTTTTGAAGACTCCTTCTGTAATATCTGTGTAAATGTCCCGAAGATCAATGGAATTCTATTTTGCGTGATCATTGATACTGAAATTTTCTTTTCCAGTTGATATTTGATAACTACTCCGCAAATCCTCATCCTGCCGACACTTTTCCTGCTTCCTCCTTCTCGAAGAAAACACTTGTCGTTGATGACCTTGTCGAAGGTTCTTCAAGTAAACACTCCCCGCAAGATTTGCAAGAACTTCGCCAACAACTTCAGTCCATGAAAAAGCAGACTCTTGCGATGATGGAGCAATCTCGCAAAGCATCCGAAAGGGAAAGGATTGCTCTTCAACAAGCTAAAGAAGCCATAACTGCCAAGGAAGCTGCTATTTCAGAAGCTGAAAAAGCAACTACTCGAGAAAATTTTATGCTTGATTTGATGATTGAGGCCAGTGCAGATATGTCAGGTATGCTCTTGCAAACCGAGATTCCCGTTTTCTCGCTATTTCCTTTTTCGAGATTCTTATGTTGTCGCCAATCTAGGCTCCTTTATCGACGCTGCTGCTGAAGATGAAAGGGTGAATGCGAGGACAAATTTTCTTGTCAACCTTTCCCTTGATCATGGCTCTTTATTCTGGGCCACTCCCGAGCGGACCCGACAAATTGTTAGGTTTCAAGACCGCGCCTGTCAGGTTCGTGAGTTCCTTGATTTCTGCACCAGGACACTGACTCTGGTTTACAAGACGTTGTTTCCTCGGAACGAGGCACCCGACACTATTCTTGGATTGTTGGAGAAGTTTCAAGATGCTCCTCGTATCCATCACTTTGTACGAGCTCAACTATCTGCTGGTGCCAGGTTTGCTATGATGATGATCAAAATCTGCTATCCCAAGTTTGACATGAGCCAAATTGTTACCAAGTGCTTAGCCAAGATGGCGAAAAGGAAGAGGGATGTCGGCAAAATTGATGATCATGTAACCCCTGTTGCAGAAGATATGATGGATGAACTTCTTCGGATGGACTCTGAATTCTTCGAAAGGGGCAGCTATGCTGAACATAGTACTCGCACTGCAAATACTGGACGGATGACCATAGATAATATATTGAGCCGGAATTGACTTTCTTTTTCTTTTAACCTGTCGATTTTCCCTAAAATGGCGTCCTGTATTGTTGCAAACATATACTATATTGTAAAGTTTAGGAAATATTTCTATTTTTCTTCCTTAAGCCCCCGAGTGTTTCGGTGGTAAATCTCTTTATTGTGTATGCGAGGTTGTAAACCAAGGCACCCGAATTTTTATTGAGTATACTATATTTGCGGGTACAAGCCCCCGAGTATTTTGTTCTTTTGTTGATTGCTATTTTGTACTTTCTTTTTATTTGGCGAGGTATTTGATACCAAGGCGAAATATTTCTTGCCGGTTAGATTCATCTATGTTGTGTATATGTTGTAACTTCGAGGCGCAAGCCCCCGAGCATGTCGACGAAAAAATATGTATCTCATCACTATATTTTATTATATTGCAGCACCGCGAGCCCGCCTCATTAAAAACCTTTCCAGCCCCACTCGGTGCCCTGAAAAGGAAAAGAGTGCGTATGAAAACTCGCGGGCGTTTCAGTACATTGTATTTTTACAAAGGAGGACTATATTTCGACTCTAGGCGTAGAAACGCCCGAGCTGCGCCACGTTCCGGGGGTTTTCTCGGGAACCCCTGTCTTCTTGTCCTTGATCCTGTACGCTCCTCCTTCGATTACTTCCGTGACGACGTAAGGGCCCAGCCATGGTGACTCGAGCTTTTCGGTACTTTGCTTGATTGAGCCGTAAGACCAAATCACCGACCTGGAAAGATCTTGGCCGCAACCGTCGGCCGTGGTAGTTTTCAGGTCCTGCTGGTACTTGGTGACTCGTGAGAGTACTTCATCCCGAGCTTCGTCGAGTGCATCCACATCGTCCTCCAAAGCTCTTCTTGAAGTTTCTTCGTCATACTCTGTGACTCTTGGGGAGTCATGCTCTATTTCGATCGGTAGTACTGCCTCAGCTCCGTGGACTAAAAAGAACGGAGTTTCTTGTGTCGCCGTATTTGGTGTTGTTCGAATACTCCACAAAACACTTGGCAATTCTTCGGCCAAGTATGCCGAGCCTTTTCAAGCGGTCCTAGCAGGCGCTTTTTAATACCGTTGCGAGATGATACCATTGGCTTTCTCGACTTGGCCGTTGGTTTGCGGGTGCCCAAGCGACGCGAAGTGCAATTTGATGCCTACTTCTGCGCAGTATGCCTTGAACTCCTTGGACGTAAAGTTACTGCCATTGTCTGTAACGATGCTGTGAGGTACTCCAAACCGAAAAACGATGTCCTTCACGAATTTATGGTTGACGCTGCGTATGGTGAATTTATCGGCTTTGCTTCTATCCACTTGGTGAATTTATCGACAGCAACCAACATGTACTCGTATCCTCCTGGCGAAGCCTTGTGTAATTTGCCCACCATATCGAGTCCCCATTGGGCAAAGGGCCAAGACAATGGTATTGGCATCAGCTCTGCTGCTGGGGAGTGTGGTTTTGCGGCGAATCTTTGGCACGCGTCGCAGGTTCGTACTATCTCTTTTGCATCCTCGATTGCTGTCAACCAGTAAAATCCAGCCCGAAAAACCTTGGCCGCAATAGCTCGACTGCTCGCGTGGTGACCACATATTCCCTCGTGTACGTCCTTTAAGATTATTCTTCCTTCTTCGGGTGTAACGCACCTTTGCAGCACGCCCGAAATACTTCGCTTGTATAACTCCCCTTTGACCACTGTGAAGGCTTTGGATCGTCGAATAACTCGCCTTGCTTCAACTGGATCGTCGGGTGTTTCTTTTCTTAGGATGTACGATATGTACGCTTGCATCCATGGGACTTCTACCATCATCACCAGCTCCTGGTCCTCTTCTTCATCTGGAACTTCTTTGAGAGGCGCCGAAGTTTTCTCCTCCTTCGTCTTCTTCGGCGCCTTCTTTGTCTTTGTGGATCTCTCGGCTATCTCTTCCCAAAACACCCACGGCGGGATTGGCAGGCACTGCGACCCGATGTTTGCGAGAACGTCGGCTTCATCATTGCTCAGCCTACTAATGTGATTTACTTCGCATCCATCAAACAACTTCTCAAGATCGTTGTACACCTCCTTGTATGCGACCATCTGTCATTGACTGCATCACATTGGTTCATAACCTGCTGAGCTACCAATTGTGAATCGCCAAAGATTTTTAGTCGAGTCGCGCCGCAGGCTTTCGCCATCTTCATCCCGTGTATAAGGGCTTCATATTCTGCTTCATTGTTAGATGCGTTTGGGAACGTCATCCGTAGGACGTACTTCAATTTGTCGCCTTCAGGTGATATGAGTATCACCCCTGCACCAGCTCCTTCTACTCTCTTGGATCCATCGAAGTTCATGGTCCAGGTTCTCGACAAATACGGGGGTCCTGTATTTTGCAACTCCATCCACTCTGCAATGAAGTCTGGCAAAATTTGCGACTTGATTGCCTTTCTTTTTTCATACGTGATGTCCCGAGGGGAAAGTTCTATTCCCCAAAGGGAGACACGCCCTGTAGCTTCTGGATTGTTCAGTATATTTGATAGAGGTGCTTCATTGACTACTATTATCGGGTGTGCCGAAAAATAGTGGCGCAATTTTCTTCGTTGTTGTAATTACTCCATATGCTAGCTTACGAGTGCTGCGGGTACCGCTGTTTTGAAGGCGATAAAACTTCACTGATGAAATATACCGGCCTTTGCACTCCATGGAGTTTTCCTTCTTCCTCTCTTTCAACGACTAGCGCCGTGCTAACCACCTGAGGTGTGGCTGCGATGTATAGCAGGAGGGGTTCCTTCTCTTTTGGTGCCACTAAGATTGGTGGTGTCGAAATTGTGCGCTTTAAATCCTCGAAAGCTCGCTCTGCCTCTTCATTCCATTGGAATTTCTCTCCTTGCTTGATTAGAGCGTAAAACGGTAACGCTTTTTCTCCCAATCTGGCGACGAATCTGCTTAAAGCTGCGACTCGCCCAGTTAGCTGCTGTACTTCCTTCAACTTTGTTGGCTTCCTCATTGTTACGATAGCTTGGATTTTTTCGGGATTTGCTTCAATCCCTCTTGCTGAAACAAGAAAACCAAGAAGTTCTCCTGCAGGGACGCCAAAGGAACACTTCGTTGGGTTCAATTTGAGACAGAACTTGTCGAGGTTGTCGAAGGTTTCCTTCAGATCCTCGATTAGCGTTGTCCCCTTTTTTGATGTTATGACGACATCGTCGATGTACACTTGTACGTTTTTCCCAATTTGTGTCGCCAAACACTTCGCATCATCCTTCGGTATGTTGCTCCCGCGTTTTTCAAACCAAAAGGCATTGTTCTATAGCAAAATACTCCATAAGGTGTGATGAACGCTGTTTTGACCTCATCTTCTTCTTTTAATCTGATCTGGTTATAACCAGAATATGCATCCAGGAAGGAAAGACGTTCGCACCCTGCCGTGGAGTCGATAATTTGATCGATCCTTGGGAGGGGAAAGTGATCCTTTGGGCAATGTTTATTGAGACACGTAAAATCGACGCACATGCGAAGGACTTTAGTGTTTTTCTTCGGCACCAACACTGGATTTGCTACCCATGTGGCCTCTGTATGCAGCTCCTTGATAAAACCAGCTTCTCTTAGTCGATCGATTTCTGACAGCATAGCTTTGCGGTTTGGCTCCGAAAAACGCCGCAAAGGTTGTTTGATTGGTCTCGCTAATGGATCCAAGTTTAGGTGGTGCTCGGCAAGTTCCCTAGGTACTCCTGGCATGTCAGCTGGACACCATGCGAAGATTTTCCAGTGCTCACGGAGGAACTCGACGAGCGCGCTTTCCTATGCGAGGTCCATGTTTGCCGCGATGGACGTCGTCTTCTTTGGATCTGTCGGGTGAATCTGCACCTCCTTGGAATCCTTTGCGGTGTTAAAGGTTGGCTCTTTATTAGGCCTCCCCACATCTGGTAGCACATCATAATCAGTCGTAAGCCTTGACTCCATGTATTCTGCTTGCATCCCGAAAGTTTCTGATAGTCGATGAAAATCCTTGTCACATTTATCGGCTAATGCGAAGCTTCCTTTGACTGTAATTGGTCCCTTAGGTCCAGGTAACCTCCACAACAAGTATGTATAATGTGGTACTGCCATAAACCTGGCATATGCTGGCCGTCCCAACAAGGCGTGATACTGTGACGGGAAATCCACGACTTCGAACTCCAGCTTCTCTATCCTGTAGTTTTCTCGGGTCCCGAACTGAACGTCGAGATTAATCTTCCCCAGCGGATAACTTGGCTTCTCCGGTGTGATACCGTGGAATCGCGTGTCGGTTGGTTTCAGGTTTGCTAGGGATATGTTCATCTTCCTTAGTGTATCTGCATACATAAGGTTTAAACTGCTGCCGCCATCTATGAACACTCGAGATACATCGAATCCTGCAATTACTGCTGGTAAGATCAATGCTGACTGCCCTGGTCGAGGAACTTGCTGTGGATGATCAGCTATTGTGAAGCCAATATCTTGCCCTGACCAGTTAAGGTACTCGACAGTTGGTGGAGGCATCTTCTCTGCCATAAACACCTATCGCGAGATTACTTTCTGAGCTCTATTGGATGGCCTGCCTTTCTGAATCATCGAGACCGCTCCATTAGAGTTGGGATCAACATAAGGCGGTGGAGCAGGTGCTGCCGCTATTCTAAGCTGATGTCGATTTTCGTCCGTAATCGCGGGAGGAGGTGGCAAGTGAATCTCGCTCCTGGGTCCCTGAGGATTTCTGTGCGCTGCCTGAGCATTAGCATGCCCTGCCCACCTTAACATTGCCTGGAAATTTCGGCAATCCTTTTGCAAGTGTCCTGACTGTCTTTTTCCATTATTGTCAAGATAAAAATGCATCTGACACGGCCCGTTCATCATCTCTTCAGGGGACACAAAAGGTCTTTGGAACCTTGACCCGGTATTTTGCCTGTTGTTTCGAGAATCATCTCTACTGTCGCCTCGCTGCTCGTTGCTCCTCTGGTAATCATCTCTGTTGTTTCCTCCGGCGCTTGCTCGGAAGCCAGCCGAAATTTGCCCAGGAGCATCATAACTCGAGTACTGCCGAGGAAATCGTCGCCTACTTTGATAATTTCGGCTGCGGTCCTCCTCTGGTGACCTATGCCGTTTGTTGTGAACGGCATCTTCTCCACCTGCCCATTGATGTCTACGGGAGCTTCTATTCTTGTAGACAGTGTTGGGCCTCCAAGAGCAGAGGTTTGTAGAACAGCAGCAAGTTTCCCTTAAGTGGATCACCCAAGGTTTATCGATCTCGGGGAGGAAGAGGTCAAAGATATCCCTCTCATGCAACCCCGCAACCACAAAGCAAGAAGTCTCTTGTGTCCCCAACACACCTAATAGGTGCACTAGTTCGGCGAAGAGATAGTGAAATACAGGTGGTATGAATAAGTAGTAGCAACGACACCGAGAAAAGTGCTTTGCCCGAGACGAGTAAACAAGCAGTAGTAACACGAAGCAGTAGTAACCCAAGAAAACAAGAAACAAACAAGTAAACAAGCGAGCGATAGCGATATTTAGGAACAAGGCCTAGGGATTAGACTTTCACTAGTGGACACTCTCAACTTTGATCACATAACAGAATAGATAAATGCATACTCTACACTCTTGTTGGATGATGAACACATTGCGTAGGATTACGCGAACCCTCAATGCCGGAGTTAACAAGCTCCACAATTCAATGTTCATATTTAAATAACCTTAGAGTGCAAGAAAGATCAACACGACTAAACCAAGTACTAACATAGCATGCACACCTGTCACCTTCACGCCACGTAGGAGGAATAGATCATATCAATACTATCATAGCAATAGTTAACTTCACAATCTACAAGAGATCATGATCATAGCATACGCCAAGTACTAACACGGATGCACACACTGTCACCATTACACCGTGCAGGAGGAATAAAACTACTTTAATAACACATCACTAGAGTAGCACATAGATAAATTGTGATACAAAATACATTGCAATCATAAAGAGATATAAATAAGCACTTCACTACGCCATTCATAACGAGTGAGTAAGTATTACGTGAAATATAGCCTAAGAGACCCACACGGTGCACACACCGTCACCTTTACACACGTGGGACAAGGAGTCTCCGGAGATCACATAAGTAAAACTCACTTGACTAGCATAGTGACATCTAGATTACAAGCATCATCATATGAATCTCAATCATGTAAGGCAGCTCATGAGATTATTGTATTGAAGTACATAGGAGAGAGATTAACCACATAGCTACCGGTACAGCCCCGAGCCTCGATGGAGAACTACTCCCTCCTCATGGGAGCAGCAGCGGTGATGAAGATGGCGGTGGAGATGGCAGCGGTGTCGATGGAGAAGCCTTCCGGGGCACTTCCCCGCTCCGGCAGGGGTGCCGGAACGAGACTCCGTCCCCCGGATCTTGGCTTCGCGATGGCGGCGGCTCCGGAAGGTTTTCCGTATCGTGGTTCTTCGCATCGTGGGTTTCGCGACGGAGGCTTTATATAGGCGAAGAGGCGGCGCAGGAGGGTCGAAGGGGTGGCCACACCATATGGCGGCGCGGCCGGGGCCCGGGCCGCGCCGGCCTATGGTCCGGGGGCCCAGCGGCTCCCCTATGGTCCTTCCCGGGTGTTCGCGATGATTCCGGCGAAAATAGGAACCTCGGGTCTTCGTTTCGTCCAATTCCGAGAATATTTCGTTACTAGGATTTCGAAACCAAAAACAGCAGAAAATAGGAACTGGCACTTCGGCATCTTGTTAATAGGTTAGTTCCAGAAAATGCACGAATATGACATAAAGTGTGCATAAAACATGTAGGTATCATCAATAATATGGCATGGAACATAAGAAATTATCGATACGTCGGAGGCGTATCAGCATCCCAAAGCTTAGTTCTCGCTTCGTCCCGAGCAGGTAAAACGATAACAAAGATAATTTCTGAAGTGACATGCCATCATAACCTTGATCATACTATTTGTAAACATATGTAATGAATGCAGCGATCAAAACAATGGTAATGACATGAGTAAACAAGTGAATCATAAAGCAAAGACTTTTCTTGAATAGTACTTCAAGACAAGCATCAATAAGTCTTGCATAAGAGTTAACTCATAGAGCAATAAATCAAAGTAAAGGTATTGAAGCAACACAAAGGAAGATTAAGTTTCAGCGGTTGCTTTCAACTTGTAACATGTATATCTCATGGATAATTGTCAACATAGAGTAATATAACAAGTGCAATATGCAAGTATGTAGGAATCAATGCATAGTTCACACAAGTGTTTGCTTCTTGAGGTGGAGAGAAATAGGTGAACTGACTCAACATAAAAGTAAAAAAGAATGGTCCTTCAAAGAGGAAAGCATCGATTGCTATATTTGTGCTAGAGCTTTTATTTTGAAAACATGAAACAATTTTGTCAACGGTAGTAATAAAGCATATGAGTTATGAAAGTTATATCTTACAAGTTGCAAGTCTCATGCATAGTATACTAATAGTGCCCGCACCTTGTCCTAATTAGCTTGGACTACCGGATCTTTGCAATGCACATGTTTTAACCAAGTGTCACAATGGGGTACCTCCATGCCGCCCGTACAAAGGTCTAAGGAGAAAGCTCGCATTTTGGATTTCTCGCTTTTGATTATTCTCAACTTAGACATCCATACCGGGACAACATGGACAACGGATAATGGACTCCTCTTTAATGCATAAGCATGTGGCAACAATTATTATTCTCATATGAGATTGAGGATGTGTGTCCAAAACTGAAACTTCCACCATGATTCATGGCTTTAGTTAGCGGCCCAAAGTTCTTCTTTAACAATATGCATGCTCCAACCATTAAGGTGGTAGATCTCTCTTACTTCAGACAAGACGGACATGCATAGCAACTCACATGATATTCAACAAAGAATAGTTGATGGCGTCCCCAGAAACGTGGTTATCGCACAACAAGCAACTTAATAAGAGATAAAGTGCATAAGTACATATTCAATACCACAATAGTTTTTAAGCTATTTGTCCCATGAGCTATATATTGCAAAGGTGAATGATGGAATTTTAAAGGTAGCACTCAAGCAATTTACTTTGGAATGGCGGATAAATACCATGTAGTAGGTAGGTATGGTGGACACAAATGGCATAGTGGTTGGCTCAAGTATTTTGGATGCGTGAGAAGTATTCCCTCTCGATACAAGGTTTAGGCTAGCAAGGTTATTTGAAACAAACACAAGGATGAACGGTGCAGCAAAACTCACATAAAAGACATATTGTAAACATCATAAGACTCTACACCGTCTTCCTTGTTGTTCAAAACTCAATACTAGATGTTATCTAGACTCTAGAGAAACCAAATATGCAAACCAAA
>NC_061513.1:58072796-58094675 GCF_022539505.1 Lolium rigidum | reverse complement strand
ATGCCGGTTTCACGCTTTTAAGTAAAGTTTAGCGCTAAGAACAAGTCCTTAACCCCAAACTCGGGGACTAGGAGAATGGATATGATTCAAGCAAGGGAGAAACCGGCATAACATTAAAACTTCAAGAAAAGATATGAGAAAACCGAAGAAGAGAAATCAATGCAAGTCAAAGAGATGAAACAAGTCCTTGAAGAACTTACCATCAAGTTGTTCGTGGCGTCAAACCACGCACCGTCCAGCTCCTTGACGGCCCGGCGTAGCCGCATGAAGTGCTCTTCCGAGCTTCGCTCACCGGCAGGGTCCGGCATTGGCAGCCGGTCCTGCCCTAGCCGCGGGTCGCCTTGGACATGTCCGCGGCGTTCCACCGCTCCGCATAAGGCAGCAGGTGCCCCGGCCTCTCGGCCGTCGCGCTTGAACGAGGTAATCCGGCCAAGCAGGCCGGTAGGTTTTTCCGAGACCGCAGCGGCGGCAGGCCCGACGTGCAGCACCAAGGACCGCGAGCCGCCGAGCGCCTCCACGGCCTTCCCGCGCGACTCCCGCCGCTTGAGGCGCTTGATGGTCTTGGGGCTGCCGGCGGCGGCATCGGCGTGGTTGCGAGGGTCCCTGGCTCGGGCGGAGGTGTTGGCGTCGCCTCGTGGGCAGGAGTTTCCGGCGGAGGATTTGGCGTGGCGTCAGTGCGCCGCAGCCTTCGGTGATAAGGTAGGAGGTTGCCGGCGCGGAAGTTTCCGGCACGGCCTTGGAGGGGGAAGACGCGAACTCTTCCTCTTCTTCTTCTTTTCTTTTTGGACTGAAGGAACCAAAGGTTCCGACCGCCCAGCAGCTTTCTTCATCGGCGCCGATGTTGCCGGCGCCGATATCCTGGGTCTCCGGAGGGGAGGTAAGGTCCCCCTCCGCGCGGTGGTCAGGAGATTTAGGGGCCGCGCGCCCCGAACTTGTAGTGCCCCCCGGAGGGGAGGCAGAAATGTTACCGGCACCAGATGGTGTCGGGCTTGAGCGAGGAGGAGGAGTTGAGGCCCCAGCGGAGCCGGCAGAGTCCTCAGACCTGGGCCCAAGCTTGAGCGCAGGGCTGAAAAAGAGAAAAATAGAGAATTGGAAAAAGTAACCGGAAAAGAACTAGGCACAACGAAACGAGAAAAGCAAAGAAACGGGTTTTACCCGGAGGAAGTGGGCATCTGTTTGCCCTTGTAACGCCTTGAGCCTACTTGCTTGCCCCCGACGACTTCCGTCCGGAGGTGTTTGGCAGGAGGAGCATGGCTGGAGCCGGCGTCCGGAGCCGGAGCTTTGTTCTTCTGGCCGTGGGCCATGAGTTTGTCCACAAACTCATTGCCGGCCTCGGCATCCAGCGGGGCCACGTGCTCGTGAATCCGCGGATTGGTACCGGTTGAGGAGGGATCTACGGAGGATCAACAACGAGTAAAATATGAGAGATCAAACAGGAGAAGCTACCTCAAACATAGCCGTGTCGTCTGGACGAACCAGCGGGCTCCGCGGGGACCTGCCAAGGCGCGAGGCGGCGGTCTTGCCCATCTTCGGATCCTTCCAGAAGATGACGGGGTCGGGGTCGAACTTGTCAAGACCTCGCTTCGGGCAGGGCCTCGCTCGGCCGATAAGATGCGGGGAAACGGTCCTTGGCCTGAAAGAACAAGAAAGATAGAAAGAGGTTAATCACAATGAAAAAGTTACCGGGATGCCGACCCGAGTTGTGTAATTTCTTACTGCTTGGGTCGGGGGGTTAGTGGAACTAAGAGGCCGAAGTCCCCATTCCCAGTCCTCCGGCATGGCGGTCTGGCAAATCTGACCGGCCTTGAGGACAACGTCCTTCTTGCTAAGGGGAATTCCGGTGATCTTTGTAGGATCACCAGGACCGTACATCTCGCTCATCTTGTGCATGCGGCACTTGAGCGGAAGCACCCGGCGCGAAATAAACGCGCGGATGATATCATCGGAGCAGATGTTGGTGTCCTTCATCAGTTGCCTCATGAAGCGTATAATCCGGTTGGTCTCAATATGAGAGTCCTTCGGGTTGTAGCTCCAGTTGGCCCTCGAGGGCGGCGCCGGATTGAAGGGCGGCAAGTTGATGAGGTCCGGGCCGCCCTTGTTCTTCACATAGAAAAAGGTCCCTTGCCATAGCCGCATGACTCGAGACCGGAGAACTTAAAGGGGCCCTTGACGGGAGCCAATGATGCAAGACCCGCATTGAACGGGGGGTTTGGGTTTAGGAATGTCCTTGCCCTGAACGGAATTGATCCGAAGAGCAAAGAAGCGGGCGAACGTCTCACGAGTGGGACGAATGCCGATGTAAGCCTCCATGAAGGTGGCGTAGCAAGAGAGGTAGAAAATGGCGTTGCCAGGAAGGTGATGAGGTTGAAGTTCGTAGAAATCAAGGAAACACCGAAAGAAGTCTGAGCAGTGAAGGCCGAAGCCGCGCTCGAAGTGAGCAAGGAAAACAACTCGTTCACCGGGTTCAGGCACCGGTTTGATTTCATCGCGAGGAAGCCGGCAGGTTACTCCTTCCGGAATCCTCCTGGACCGGTATAACCAGTCCCCACGAGTGATACCGGAAGAATCCATACCGGAACCTTCGCTAGAGCTACCGGACGCACGATTGCTACCGGAAGCACGATTGCTACCGGACTCAGCGTCCATCTGAGCGAGATCAGCGGTGAGCCCGTCGGAAGATCTGCTACGCCGGCTGGCAGAGAAAGAGGCAGAAGAAGAAGTAGAGGACTTCGTACTAGACATGAGGTTCGGCAAGGAGAAACAAGAATCCCACGATATACCCCCGCGCGAAGATCTACGAAAGAGAGAAAAAGCAAGAAAAAGAAGAAGTAAATACACTACCGAGTCGAGATCTAGAAAGCAAGCAAAAGAGGAGTGAATCCAGATTAGGCCTAACCTGAGGCGGCGGAGTAGATGAGGAAGAGGTTCGCCGGAGGAGCGACGAGCCAAGGGCCGGCGAGGTAGTCCGTCGGCGGCGAGGCAGGAAGAAGCTCGAAGAAGCGCCAATGTCGCGGCGGGGGCAGAGACGCCGCAGAAGTTCTTTGCGCGACGAAGTCTGGTGGCGTCCGGCGAAGCGGTAGCGAAGGTTCGCTGGGCGGCGGAGCTCAGGCGGCGAAACGCAGCGGCGGAGGCGCTGAGAGCGAAAGCACTGTGCGCGAGGAAGTGGAGAATGCGAGAAAAGGAAGAAGGAGGAGTGGTTTCCCCTTATAAAGGAAGAGGGTGACGTGGGCCGAAACCGCTGGGCCTTGACGGTTGGGGTCGTGGGCCGCGACGGTTCGCTCCACGAGCCACCACGTGGCACGGTGATACACGCGAAGAAATAATAAGACACAGGAAGGTACCCACGGATCCAGTGAAGCGGTTGGGATTCGCTGTGAGGCAGTTAATGTGCGCGCAGAAGTCGAAGGGAAGTGACCCCTGACACTGGCGCGTCGCCACAAGGCGCATGTCACCGACGGAGCGCGGGGCCCGAGATATTCTCGACGTCGCCGAGGAAGTGTTAAATGACTAAGATGCCGGAGGATAAGACACCGGATGGTGCCTTAAGGAGAAGAGATAGCGATGATCTGGGTAAAAGATGCCGGATCCAAGCCTAAGGCCGGATAGATTAAACCGGTATCCTAAAAAGAAAGAACCTGGCATGGTCTGTTGGATAGGATCCGCCGACTATACCGACTTCGGGGACTAATGTTGGGGGATGACTCCCGTATGCCAAAGGCATGCCAAACCGGATGGTTTGAGCCATCAAGATACCGGTTTAATGTTCGTACCGGAACTTAAAGATAAGAACTTAGCTAAGTGGGGCTAAGCCGGTATCCCCAAGAGGGGTATACCGGAATCAGGTAAGAAGATACCGGATCTCCGAAGGACGAGCAGGGTCGGCAGGACTCGGTCAAAGATTCTCTCCAGAGCTAGAAGACAAAGATGAGCTAAGCAAAGTGACTTTAGACGAAGGGCCGACGATAAAGAGAAGGATGACGGTCAAAGAAGCCGGAGGACGTCGCGTTTCTGATTAAAGAGGGCTCCGGTGTCTTCTATGATTAAAGTAGCTTTGTAAAGTAGTTTGTCTAGTCAAAGATGCCATTAGGGTTTCTTGCCCTGTAAGCCACCTCTCCCCTATATAAGGAGAGGTGGCAGCCCTTCGTAGAACACACGCACATGAACACAGAAGAGCTTGTACTGAGAAACTTGTAGCCTGTTGAGATCAATAAAGATGATGATCTAGAGCGAGTTCTTCCTTATGTCTTTCTTCTTCAACCTCTAGCCTTGGCTAAGTTCTTGAGGAAACCATCCGGAAGTTCATCCCATCTAATCACAAACCCTACCCCGAATCCTCTTGCGTCCATTCGGCCCCAACTTAAGCCATCCTATGGCATCTGTCTGTTCACCACGACGACATGATCCTTTCGGTCTTCTGGAAGCTTCGTGGAAAAATAAGACCCTGGGCGTTGATTTCGTCCAATTCCGAGAATATTTCCTTTGTAGGATTTCTGAAACCAAAAACAGCAGAAAACAAGAATCGGCTCTTCAAAGATCTCGTCAATAGGTTAGTTCCGGAAAACGCATAAAATCATCATAAAGTGTGAACAAAACATGTAGGTATTGTCATAAAACAAGCATGGAACATAAGAAATTATCGATACGTTGGAGACGTATCAGCATCCCCAAGCTTAGTTCCTACACGCCCTCGAGTAGGTAAACGATAATAAAGATAATTTATTAAGTGACATGCTATCATAATCTTGATCAATACTATTGTAAAGCATATGAGATGAATGCAGCGATTCAAAGCAATGGTAAAGACAATGAGTAAACAACTGAACCATATAACAAAGACTTTTCATGAATAGTACTTTCAAGACAAGCATCAATAAGACTTGCATAAGAGTTAACTCATAAAGCAATAGATTCTTAGTAAAGGCATTGAAGCAACACAAAGGAAGATATAAGTTTCAGCAGTTGCTTTCAACTTTCAACATGCATATCTCATGGATAATTGTCAACACAAAGTAATATAACAAGTGCAATAGGTAAACATGTAAGAATCAATGCACACAGTTGACACAAGTGTTTGCTTCTAAGATAGAAAGAAGTAGGTAAACTGACTCAACAATAAAGTAGAAGATAGGCCCTTCGCAGAGGGAAGCATGGATTACTATATTTGTTCTAGAGCTTTTATTTTGAAAACATAGAAACAATTTTGTCAACGGTAGTAATAAATCATATGTGTTATGTATAAGATATCTTATAAGTTGCAAGCCTCATGCATAGATTACCAATAGTGCTCGCACCTTGTCCTAATTAGCTTGGATTAACATGGATTATCATTGCATAGCATATGTTTCAACCAAGTGTCACAAAGGGGTACCTCTATGCCGCCCGTACAAAGGTCTAAGGAGAAGCTCGCATTGGATTTCTCGCTTTTGATTATTCTCAACTTAGACATTCATACCGGGACAACATAGACAACGTGATAATGGACTCCTCTTTAATGCATAAGCATTCAACAACAGATAAAATTCTCATAAGAGATTGAGGATTGATTGTCCAAACTGAAACTTCCACCATGGATCATGGCTTTAGTTAGCGGCCCAATGTTCTTCTCTAACAATATGCATACTCAAAACCATATGATCATGAAAATCGCCCTTACTTCAGACAAGACGAACATGCATAGCAACTCACATGATATTCAACAAAGGTGTAATAGTTGGTGACGTCCCCAGAAACATGGCTACCGCTCAACAAGCAACTTATAAGAAATAAGATACATAGCTACATATTCTTCACCACAATAGTTTTTAAGGCTATTTTCCCATGAGCTATATATTGCAAAGACAAAGGATAGAATTTTTAAAGTTAGCACTCAAGTAATGTACTTTGGAATGACAGAGAAATACCATGTAGTAGGTAGGTATGGTGGACACAATTGGCATAGTTTTTGGCTCAAGGATTCGGATGCACGAGAAGAATTCCTCTCAATACAAGGGTAGGCTAGCAAGGTTATTTGAAGCAAACTCAAGTATAAAATGGTGCAGCAAAGCTTACATATGAACATATTGCAAGCATTATAAGACTCTACATCGTCTTCCTTGTTGTTCAAACACCTTAACCAGAAAATATCTAGACTCTAGAGAAACTAATCATGCAAACCAAATTTTAACAAGCTCTATGTAGTTCTTCATTAATAGGTGCAAAGTACATGATGCAAGAGCTTAAACATGATCTATATGAGCACAAAAATTGCCAAGTATCAAATTATTCAAGACGTTAAACCAATTACCACATGAAGCATTTTCTGTTTCCAACCATAAAACAATGAACGAAGCAGTTTCAACCTTCGCCATGAACATTAAGAGTAAAGCTAAGAACATATGTGTTCAAATGAAAAAGCGGAGCGTGTCTCTCTCCCACACAAGCATGAATTTATTCAGAGAATGAAAATAACAAAACGAAAATCAAAGCACACAGACGCTCCAAGTAAAGCACATAAGATGTGACGGAATAAAAATATAGTTTCACTAGAGGTGACCCGATAAGTTGTCGATGAAGAAGGGGATGCCTTGGGCATCCCCAAGCTTAGATGCTTGAGTCTTCTTGAAATATGCAGGGATGAACCACGGGGGCATCCCCAAGCTTAGACTTTTCACTCTTCTTGATCATATTGTATCATCCTCCTCTCTTGACCCTTGAAAACTTCCTCCACACCAAACTCAAAACAATCTCATTAGAGGGTTAGTGCATAATTGAAAATTCATATATTCAGAGGTGAAATAATCATTCTTAACACTTCTGGACATTGCACAAAGCTACTGGAAGTCAATGGAACAAAGAAATCCATCCAACACAGCAAAAGAGGCAATGCGAAATAGAAGGCAGAATCTGTCAAAACAGAACAGTCCGTAAAGACGAATTTTTTAGAGGCACCAGACTTGCTAAGATGAAAATGCTCAAATCGAATGAAAGTTGCGTACATATCTGAGGATCACGCACGTAAATTGGCAGATTTTTCTGAGTTACCTACAGAGAATCCTGCCCAAATTCGTGACACCAAGAAATCTGTTTATGCGCAGTAATCCAAATCTAGTATTGACTTTACTATCAAAGACTTTACTTGGCACAACAATGCAATAAAATAAAGATAAGGAGAGGTTGCTACAGTAGTAACAACTTCCAAGACTCAAATATAAAAACAAAAATTGCTGTAGTAAAATAAAAATATGGGTTATCTCCCAAGAAGTGCTTTCTTTATAGCCATTAAGATGGGCTCAAGCAGCTTTAATGATGCACTCGCAAGAAACAAGAGTTGAAGCAAAAGAGAGCATCAAGAAGCAAATTCAAAACAAATTTAAGCCTAACCCACTTCCTATGAAAAGGAATCTTGTAAATAAACAAGTCATGTAGGCATAATGCAACAAGCATAGGAAAACTACTAGCATGCAAATAAGGTTCCATAGGTTTTTTAATTTTCGCATCAAACAATCCATGTCTTAACTCAGGAAATAGTTTAAAAAGCTCACAGTTGTTTCCATTATGCCTTACTAGTGAAAAATAAAAACAAGAAACAAAAAGATGCAATTGCAGGATCTAAAGGAAATAGCTTCGAGCACTCACACACCGGCAACAATGCTAGGAAATAGCTTAGTAGTCGGAGGATGTGAATACCTTTTACCTTACCTCCCCGGCAACGGCGCCAGAAAATAGCTTAGTTGCCGGGATCCGGAGTGTGAGTGCCTTTTACCTTACCTCCCCGGCAACGGTGCCAGAAAATAGCTTGATGTCTACGCACGCTTCTATTCCTGTAGACAGTGTTGGGCCTCCAAGAGCAGAGGTTTGTAGAACGACAGACAAGTTTCCCTTAAGTGAATCACCCAAGGTTTATCGAACTCGGGGAGGAAGAAGTCAAAGATATCCCTCTCAAGCAACCCCCGCAATCACGATACAAGAAGTCTCTTGTGTCCCCAACACACCTAATACACTTGTCAGATGTATAGGTGCACTAGTTCGGCGAAGAGATAGTAAAACACAGGTGGTATAGATGGTGGTAATATTGCAGGAAGTAAATATGCAGTAAAAATGTAAACAAACGGTGCCAGAAAATAGCTTGCTGGCGTGGGAGGCAATTCTCTGTGGTGTAACTTTTCTATTCGGAAACAAGGCCTGGGGATCATACTTTCACTAGTGGACACTCTCAACATTGCAATCATAATTGAATATAAATATAAGCACTTCACTATGCTATTCTGAATTACTCTCTGGCAAGATAACGAACACTAAATCATCATGTAGGCAAACCTTAAAGATATATTCCCAAGTACTAATAAACACCTCACGCTGTCACTGTGAGCATTCATAGGAGGTACTAACACACCACAATTTCATAGAGACATCCAACTCAAATCATAACTCAGTGAATAAGTATTCTGTGAAATATAGCCTAAGAGACCCACACGGTGCACACACTCGTCACCTTTACACACGTGGGACAAGGAGTCTCCGGAGATCACATAAGTAAAATCCACTTGAATAGCATAATGACATCTAGATTACAAAGCTCATCATATGGATCTCAATCATGCAAAGCAACTCATGAGATCATTGTATTGAAGTACATGGGAGAGAGATTAACCACATAGCTACCGGTACAGCCCTTAGCCTCGGGGAGAACTACTCCCTCCTCATCATAGGAGACAACGAGCGTTGATGGAGATGGCGGTGGTGTCGATGGAGATGCCTTCCGGGGGCACTTCCCCGTCCCGGCAGGGTGCCGGAACAGAGACTCCTGTCCCCCAGATCTTCGCTTCGCGATGGCGGCGGCTCTGGAAGGTTTCTCGTACCGTGGCTTATTCCTTGTAGGGTTTTCGTGACGGAGTCCTTAAGTAGGCGGAAGGGCAGCCTCGGAGGGCTGACAGGGGCCCCACACGCTAGGGCGGCGTGGGCCCAGTCCTGGCCGCGCGGCCCTAGTGTGGCGGCGCCTCGTCGCCCCACTTCGTGATCCTTTCGGTCTTCTGGAAGCTTCGTGGAAAAATAAGACCCTGGGCGTTGATTTCGTCCAATTCCGAGAATATTTCCTTTGTAGGATTTCTGAAACCAAAAACAGCAGAAAACAGCAACTGGCTCTTCGGCATCTCGTCAATAGGTTAGTTTCGGAAAACGCATAAAATCATCATAAAGTGTGAACAAAACATGTAGGTATTGTCATAAAACAAGCATGGAACATAAGAAATTATCGATACGTTGGAGACGTATCACATCCTCTCATGGGCTATATGAGATCTCCCTTTTGATGCATGCCCATGGAAAGATACCTAACTCACATAGACAACGCAAGGGAACATATATGATGGGTTAGTTCATAAAGCATAATTGACACGGCTTACCATACCACATGACTTCTCGTGGCACATTCTTCATGCTTCATGTGTTGACCAAACTTGAATCTATTCTTCACTCTTTGTATTGGTCAACCTTGTACCTTCTCATGCTCTATCATACTATCTTGAGGTGTATATAGAATTCTTCATTTGCTTGCATGCTCTAAATCTTAGTCAACCATAGCTCAACTTATGAGACTATCATGACACCGACTTAGAGCCATAACTTGAATTCTTCACTTGGAATCAAGCACTCAAAATCTTGATCATTCATTTCTTATCACATAAGATAGAGCATGGCTAATATTGAGTTCCACATAATAACTCCATCTTCATTTCTTCTTCTTGATCATATCACATATATATCTTCAAATCGATGATCTTGATGCCAATACACAAGGTATATCTTTATCTTTATGGCATCCATACTTGAATCCAACACATGGACTACAAGTAGTACCTATGGAATATTCCTTCATATAAACTCAATGAAAACATTAGTCCATAGGGGTTGTCACTAATTACCAAAACCACACATAGTTGCAATATACCCTTACAGCTATTTTCCCGCCATGAGCCCCATTTTGCCATCCGTTTCTCCCACTCGGTCTCGTTGTTTCCTGCTCCCGCTTCCCTTCCTATAAAAAATCGGGGCTGCCGGGGACCTTGGCTTGCAAACATACACAACCATGTCTAACCACACCCCACCCACCACTTGGGCCCAGATCAGCGAGGCCGTGCTAGAGCAGTACCCTCCGAGCCCCATGGTGACCGGGAGGACTAGGCCGCACCGACGACGTCGGCAAGGACAACCTGCGCGCACCTACCTCGGTAGGGCAGCGAGTTCTCCTCGAGTCCTTCCATAGCACGTAACTGTGTTCCCTGGAATCCTCGGATGACTCCATCAACTTTGACCTCCTCGAGCTATCTCACCAAACACCGGCCTTGGAGGAACGTGGCAGTCGGTTCATGGTGGTTGAGCGCCGCACTTGGGCCAATCTCGACACCCATCGGGTGGCCGAGGAGATCGCCGAGCGGGCGCCAACAGAGGCCACACGCCAGCAAGCCGCCATCCATGCCACGCTGGAAGCGGAAGAGGCGGCACACCAGCAGGCAACCTTCATCGACGTGCAGGTAGCGTTGGAGTGGCTCAGAGAGAACGCATCGACAATGCGACAAGCGATGGCACTGTGGTAGGCTGTGAGGGCGCATAGATTGAGGCGTCCGCCGGCGCGGAAGCGACCGCTATCACGGCTAATCACCTGGTCGAGCGGTATGCGGGCGCTCAAGTGGTAGTGTGTAGCAGGACGTGGAACATCGGCAAACCATGACCTAAGCCCGGACCATGAGGATGTGCTGCACCAACAAAGGTATACATATGTGGCATCCTAGGGCGACGAGGGCCAAGGATGCTCCAGTGGCGAGGCCGGAGAGCGCCAAGGCAGCGTGGGCTAAGCCAGCTACGCTGATGCTGGATATGGTCCCATGTTGTTTAGTTTAGTCTAATTTCGACTTATTGATGCAGAGATGTAGTTATCGCAAAAAATAATCAAGGGTTCTTTGTTTTCGTTGACTTGCGGGTCAAAGGAGGATGCATCGGCTGCTCATGCGTTGTCCGGTCGACAGTAAATCCCTGCAAATTTTAGGCCTGATTTACATCGAAACTCACGTGTTTGTGGGTCGCGGTTCGTTTGCAATCAACTTAGACCTCACTTTTATGCCACACACACATTGACGAACACAAAATATCCATTAGAGTGGCCTATTAAAGATGGCTAGCTGAGAACATATCCTGTGAAACGCTTCAATCTATGCACCCGCTGCACTGCACCACTGCACCAGTAGAACATGATCCGTTGGATTCTGAATAGAGGGAGAGAATCTAGTCACAACGTGGATTGGTGGTATAGTTTACAAGTTGGACCTCGCAGAGCTGTTCAATTGCACCAAAAGTCCCTCCTGAACCCAAATCATTTCCTTCCATCTGTTTCTCTTATATTCCCTATACGCGGAGATGCGATCCATCTTTACAAAATTTTGAGCTGCAGCAAGTTCCCAACCTTAACACATGGATGATAGACCTTGCTGCTGCAGATTCCCCATCCACATGCCACCACTGGTAGAAAAGGGGCTTTAGTTCCGGTTGGTAACGGGCTTTAGTCCCGGTTGCACAACCAGGACTAATTATGCGAGACTAAAGCCCCCCCCCCCCCTAGTCGCGGTAGCTTATGAACCGCGACTAAAGGCCATCCACGTGGGCGGCAGGCGCTCGTCGGGGCGGAGGACCTTTAGTCGAGGTTGGCCAGGCCAACCTGGACTAAAGGTCTCCGCAGGGTTTAGGGTTTTTACCCCCCTAAATCTGTTTTCTTTTAGTTGTGTTGCATTTCTTTTATATTTTATTTTGTGTTTTATTTTAATTTTAAAGAAGTTTCAGTACACATATTCTACGCTACTATATACACGTTACACATATGAATATATAATGTCAAACAAGTTTGAAATTTCAAACAAGAACAATTCAAGAGGGATATATAATATTCAGTCTCGGGTGACCATATACAAGAACAACTTCAAACAAGTTTCCATATACAGTTTATCAAATTAGAAGTTCTTCGTCCTCGTAATAGTGTTCTCCTTTAGGATGGAGGACTTCCTTCATCAAAAATCCTGCCAATTCCTCTTGAATTGGTCGGAAGCGAGCTTCTGGATTAAGCTTCTTCTGCATGTCATTCATCCACATGTTGATATCCTCAGGCCTCCGCTCAGAGGTGAATCGCCGGATGAACTCACACACATAGTATCCACATAGATTGGTCCCCGGTGGCTGAATATCCATAGCTATCCTTGAAAATGTTAGCTCATCTTTGAATTCACCGGTTATTTTATGTTTGAACTATTTCCAAACCCTACAAGAGCAAAGAAATTAAATGAACAAGGGAGTTATTAGTTACTTGATATAAGGAAACGAACGAAAGAGGCTGTTATCACCGGAATTTGACCAAGTCAGAGGTGGGCCGCGATCAAGATAGGCTTAAAGATTATATATGGAAGAAATACGTGAATCGGCCTTATATGCAAAGTTTGGGCTAGCATGCCCGTGTATTTGTAATATAGTAGGTCGTATATTAGATTAGAAGATAGAGTTTGACCCGTGCACGGTTAGGTGCACGCCTAAGTTAGAAAGTCCCCCGGACTATAAATATGTATCTAGGGTTTATGAAATAACCAACAACCAACGTTCAACACAAACCAATCTCGGCGCATCGCCAACTCCTTCGTCTCGAGGGTTTCTCCGGTAAGCACCATGCTGCCTAGATCGCATCACTAGTAGGAAAAGCCTCATCAGTGGCGCACGAAAATTTGATTCTGTGGCGCACGGGTGGTGCGCCACAGAAACGTCGCCACAAAAATAAGCTTTCTGTGGCGCACCTGATCGTGCGCCACAAAAATAAGGTTTCTGTGGCGCACTTGTTCTTAGGTGCGCCACAGAAAAGGGTGCGCCACAGAATTGCTTCTTAGTGCGCCACAGAATTTGCTTGTATTATACACGATTTTGTGCTGCCCGGTATACATATACAGTTTATACACAGCAATACAGATACACAATACAGATACACAGGTTATATACAGCAACATTCAGATATAATATAAATATCATGTACATTGCACAGATATAACATAGACATCATCATCACATTACTTAGAGCCCGATCGAGATACATATATAGTGGCAAGTGTCAAATGTTTTGCATACAACTCTTAATTCATACAAAATTCACAATTTCGAGATACAAAGTAGTCTTCATCCGGTTCCTCCTTTGCTCCGTCATCTCTACCCACCGGGCTCGCTTGCATCGGGGTCCTTCCATCCAGTTCCTACTATGATGAAAATGGAAGAAAGTGAGACCAACAAGTATCCGATGCACAAGAGAAATGGAATAAATGCCTCATACATTGTTGGTCAACACAAATATTAACATTCAGGGACGGTGTAAGTGAGACCAAGTCCGATGCACAAGAGATTGATATTTGTGCTATCTTACCAGGCTCACTTACGCCGCCCCCGAGTGTACGGTGACCAAACATTTTAATCATCGGCATTTTGAAAATGTCAAAGCAAATGGAATGACAAAATGGAATAAGTGCCTCATACATTGTTGGTCAACACAAATATTAACATTTAGGGATGGCGTCGGTGAGACCAAGTCCGATGCACAAGAGATTGATATTTGTGCTATCTTACCAGGCTCACTTACGCCACCCCCAAGTGTACGGTGACCAAACATTTTAATCATCGGCATTTTGAAAATCTCAAAGCAAATGGAATGACAAAATGGAATAAGTGCCTCATACATTGTTGGTCAACACAAATATTAACATTTAGGGATGGGGTAAGCGAGGCCAGGTAGGATGCACAAGAGATTGATATTTGTGCTATCTTACCAGGCTCACTTACGCCACCCCCAAGTGTACGGTGACCAAACATTTTAATCATCGGCATTTTGAAAATCTCAAAGCAAATGGAATGACAAAATAGAATATGTGCCTCATACATTGTTGGTCAACACAAATACTTTGCAGAAGGGCCCCCTTTCCCCGGTCGGCGTTCCGTCAACGGGTGCTTGACGACACAACAACGCCGATCTGCATCTCCGGCGCAGAACCACGCCAGTCCCTCGCTGTCCAGTGAAACAGTAATTTCTGTGGCGCAGCGCACCGGGTGCGCCACAGAAATACGTACACTGATAATTGGGGGTGACAGGTTGTGGGGCCCTCCAAGTTTTTGTGGCGCATGGTCGGCTGCTGCGCCACAAAATTAAGCTATTTCTGTGGCGCACCGAGCTTTGTGCGCCACAAAATAAGTTTCTGTGGTGCACTCAAAACGGTGCGCCACAGAACTAAGCTTCGCCTATAAGGGTTTTCCTACTAGTGCATCTTGCGATCTAGGCAGCACAAGCTTATTACGTTGTTCATGCGTTGCTCGTACTGAAGCATTTTTGATGGCGAGCAACGTAGTTATCTTAGATGTGTTAGGGTTAGCATTGTTCTTCGTATCATATGCTCGTCGTAGTGCAACCCTTATGCATCTAGCCGCCCTTACACCTATCTTAGGTGTAGGGGCGGCACCCCGCTTGATCATTGTTTAGTAGATCCGATCCGTTACGGTTGCTCCTTGTTCTTCAAGGATTAGTTTAATATCCGCAATAGTTAGGCCTTACAAAGGGTTGGAGGATCCAGCGGCGTGTAGGGTGTAGTTTGCTAGCCCTAGACAGGATGTTCCGGGGATCAACCTCGTGTTGGTTTTTAGGCCCTGTCTAGGATCGGCTTACAATCACCGTACGCGATCGCGAGGCCCAATCGTGAGTAGGATGCTCCGATTATGCGGTGAAAACCCTAAATCGTCGTAGATCACATTAGCTTTATCTTGATCAAGCAGGACCACCATATATTCGGACACCTTGTACGAATCATGGGTGGATCGGCTCTTCGAGCCGATTCACAGGATAACCTGAGAGCCGATTGAGGCTCGTATTTAATGTTTACGTGTATGCCATGCAGGAAACAAGCGAGGCATCATCCAACACCTTCCTGACCAGGTATAGGTCAGGTGGCACGCCCTTGCGACAGCATCGGACGTGTGACCGGAAGGCTTTGCGGGCCGTCGCTCCGAGGGACTAGGGCCAGCCGCAGCCCTGAGTTGTTCCCGGCTCTACGGTGTTGCCAGTCGCTGCCCGCCGGTGGGTTTCTGACCGCAACACATTCTGGCACACCCGGTGGGACAATCTTCGACATCTACCGCATCGCCATCTACATCCGAGATGGCGGAAAGCACTCCGGTCAAGTACGACGACCTGACTGACGAGCTCAAGAAGAAGCATGACGAGATCAAGGCAGTCCTCGAAGCCGACCTCATCGGCTCTTTCCACAGAACCCGCTCCCATGGCATCAGGTGGAAGGGGTTCTCACCTGAAGGCGCGCTCGATGAAGTGGACATGTCCGTCCCGTCAGAAGAACGCACTAGGTCCCTGCGTCAGGAGATTAGCTACATGGTGATTCACTCGCTGCATCGCCATTCTGAGAGCCTGGTGAATACTTCGGAGCGTGTCGCTTTTCGGATGATCCAGGAAGTCATGAGGCATCAGTACCCTCTGTCAGGACCAGCTCTCGGGACCTATCAAGGAGAAGTGCCACTCCAGTCCCGCCCACCGTTGCCATGCGCATTGGCAGCACCGGAAGTGCCGAGTTCACCGGCATACGCCGTCGACATGGCGGAAGATATTTACCCTAGGAGGTGCCAGCCAGGACACTTGTCCAACATCAACATGGTAGAACTTGGGCACCGCCCTGGTAAGGGTAGTGACGAGGGCAGCTGCTCTCATAGCGAGGATAAAGAGGAAGCTGGTCCACGCGATCGGCCCCGACACTGCCACAAGATCCTGGTGATGATCAAGATGGAGGCCGATTCCAGCGATCGGACCGCATTATCCGCACCACCGGCTCTCCCGAGCATTTGGCGTCGACCTCACAGGTGACGGGAAGCTAGGGTATGGGTTCACCTCGGCCGATGAGCTAGAGGAAGTCGACATCGGCCTCGGGGATAAGCCGCGACCAACTTTTATCGCAAGAAGTTAGATCCGCGACTCAGGAGTCGATGATTGCTCTATTGAAAGAATACCCAGATTGCTTTGCATGGGACTACACGGAGATGCCCGGGTTAGACAGAGCATCATTGAACATCGGCTCCCCTTAAGAAAGGATTTCGGCCGTTCCGAAGAACGAGCACGTCGATGAGGGCCGAAATTCCGGAAGAAGTCAAGAAAGAAATCGAGAAAATGTTGGCCGCCGGGTTCATCACGCCATGCAGGTATGCTGAGTGGATCTCCAGCATCGTTCCTGTAGAGAAGAAGGACGGCCGATGGCGTGTGGCCATCGATTTCCGAGATCTCAACGAGCCACTCCAAAGGACGAGTATCCGATGCCCGTGGCGTAAACACCGATCAATGCAGCCTGCCGGCCACAAGGTGTTGAGCTTCATGGATGGCAACGCCGGCTATAACCAAATCTTCATGGCTCCGGAAGATATACACAAGACCACATTCGCAGTACCAGGGCGTGAGGCTTGTTTGAATATGTAGTCATGACCTTTGGGTTGAAGAATGCTCGGTGCAACGTACCAACGAGCTATGAATTATATATTTCATGATCCGATCGGTAAGTTGGTGGAAATCTATATCGACGACGTGGTAGTCAAATCTGTCTCCATGGAGGGACACTTGGATGATTTACGGCGCGTCCTAGACCGAACTCGGAAGTTCGGACCGAGAATGAACCCGAAGAAGTGTGCCTTCGGTGTGACGGCTGGTCAGCTTCCTAGGTTTTCTCGGTTCATGAACGGGGAATTGAAATCGGCTCGAAGAGTCAAGAGGCGGTGCGCACCATGCAACCACCCACCACGAAGAAGGAGCTCCAACGTCTCATCGGCAAGATCAATTTTGTTCAACGATTCATCTCTAATCTGTCGAAGACGAATCGAGCCATTCATGGCACTCGGTGAAGACTAAATCTCGATGATGAATTTCCACCGGGGGCGAACAGCGAACAGGCGTTTGATGAGATTAAACGGTATCCGACGACGCCGCCTGTGCTAGTTCCGCCTCGACAAGACGAGGCCGTTCTACATCTACTTGTCGCAGAGCTGACACGTCCATCGCTTCGGTAGTGGTGCAACTCTACGAGGGCGTTGAAAAGGTCGTTTTCTACCTCAGCGAGAAGGATGTTGGACGCGGAAACAAGGTACCCCGAGGTCGAGAAACCGTGCTCTGCGCCGTTCTTTACCCGCACCAAGCTGCATCACATCCTTTTGACGGCGCAGATCTTCGTCATATGCAAGTCGACGTTGTCAAGCACATGTCGTCGGCCCCCGTGTTGAAAGGCCGACCGGGTAAGTGGATGTTTGCGTTGTCGGAGTTCGATCTCCGGTATCGACTCGCGAAAGCGGTCAAAGGACAAGCGTTGGCCGATCTCATAGCCGAGCGAATCAGTACCAATATAGCAGCACTATCTCGTACGTGCATGGGCTATGTTCTTCGATGGATCGGCTTGCGACGATGGTTGTGGCATCGGCATTCTCGCTCGTGTCGCCTCGGGGGCAGAATACTCCTTCTCCATCGGATTATCTACCCCTTGCACCAACAACGTAGCAGTAATTTGAGTCGGTACGTAAGGGAATGGAGTTGCTACCGGAAGCCGGCGAGAGGCAGTGAGAGCTTTTGGAGACTCCAAGTTGGTGATTAACCAGACTCACGGATGAATATAAGTGCGAGAGTGAATCGCTTTTCCCATATTGGATGGAATGCCGTGAGTTGATGACACAGCTTCGGTACATCAACTTTAATTGTGTCCCAAGATCCCAAAACACCGAGGCCAACAATCTCGCACAAATGGCGTCAGCTACATAGATATACCTGACGGGTCGAAGTTCGGTACAATTCCCGGAACAAAGATGATTGGAGAGCCGAAATCTTCAATTACTTAAAAGATTCGGCTCGGGGGGCACCTAAACGGATAAGATACAAAGCCATGAAGTATGTTCTCATAGGGGACGACATGTTCTACAGGACGTTGGAAGGGTTGCTACTCAAGTGCCTAGGACCAACTGAGTCTAATCGGCTCTTACATGAGGTGCATGAAGGCGCCTGTGGAACTCATCAGTCGGCTCATAAGATGAAGTGGCTAATCAGGCGATCAGGGTTTTATTGGCTCACCATGCTTGAAGATTGCTTCAATTACTACAAGGGGTGCCAAGCGTGCCAGATGTTCGAGAAGATTCAGATGGTACCAAGCATCGGCCGATGAACCCTATCATCAAGCCTTGGCCGTTCCGGGGTGGGGCATGGATATGATCGGCAAGATCCATCCGGCGTCGAGTAAAAAACATGAATGGATTTTGGTTATCACAGATTACTTCACCAAGTGGGTGGAAGCCGTCCCTATGAAGAAGGTGAAATCAGAAGATGTGATCAAGTTTGTGAAAGAACACGTGATTCATAGGTTCGGATTCCCCAAACTATCACGACCGATGGAGGTTCGGTCTTTGTTTCTAAAGAATTCAGGAAGTTCTCGCGATGACATGGGGATTAAACCGATCCGATCATCTCCGTACTATGCTCAAGCTAATGGGCAAGCCGAAGCGTCCAATCGGAGCTTAATCAAGCCGATCAAGAGAAAGATTGACGAGAACCCTAGGGATTGGCATGAGAAGTTATCAGAAGCGTTATGGGCCTACCGCATGTCGTGCCATGGAGCTATAAAGACTTCGCCGTACCAGCTTGTCTATGGACAAGAAGCCGTATTACCTTGGGAAATTACGGCTGGATCAAGACGTGTCACGTTTCAGAATGATCTGACAGCGGAAGAATATGCAACTTTGATGAGTGACACTATTGAGGACGCAACAGAACTTAGGCTTTGGTCGTTGGAGAAGATTAAGGAGAACAAGGCCAGGGTAGCTCGTGCCTACAATAAGAAGGTTAGACCAAAGGAGTTTCAAGTTGGTGATCTAGTATGGGAAGCGGTGTTGCCGTTAGGAACCAGGGACAAGGCATATGACAAATGGTCTCCTAATTGGCACGGACCGTACAAAGTCGTCCAGGCCTTGAAGGGTAATGCATACATGTTGGAAGAGTTGGACGGCGAGAAGTTCCTGCAGAGCTGTCAATGGTCAACACCTCAAGAAGTATTTCCCAAGCATGTGGGATGATGGGCGATAGGTATGGAGGCCGATTTTAAATCGGCCAGAGAAAAATAAATCACAGCCGATGCGCAGACATCGACTTGAGAAAATATACGGAGATAACAGTATGCAAATACAGCCGATGCACAGGCATCGACTTCAGAACAACAAAGCCGATACGCTGATATCGACTCTAGAGGAATAAGCTCAAATTAGCAAGTTAACGGAATCGGTTCAGACCAGAGTCATGATGTGTGAGGCGAATCTCCTAATGGGTTGCTGAGGAGTTCAACCTGATGGTTTGGACGAGAATTAGGCCTAGTGAGGCCTGTTGGACCGCGTGGTTAGGCAACAGCTTGGCCTCAGATCGCAATGCGAGCCGATGTCCTGCTATCGGCTCTTTGTACGGCAACTCCATTTGACGATCGGCAAAGTCGAGAAGGAAGCGAAATTAATTGAGGAATATTTTCTTCATTAATAGAGGGATTTCTTACAAAGAAAGAGCCGATTGCTCAGGGAAGAAGAGGGCAAAAGCCAACTACTACTGATCCCTAATCTAGGGGCCATTGCTGCCCTCGTCGTCGCCGCCTCCGGCGCTAGCTGCCGATAGGCTCCTCATCGGAGCTTCCGTAGCCTTCTACGGGAGCCTCGTCTTCCTCATCATCGTCATCGCTGTCGTCGTCCCACCAGGTGCGGAGGCGCTTCGCTGGTGGGTAACCTTCAAGGGAGTCGTCGTCGTCCTCCTCCGCTTCTTCCTCGGAGGAGGTGAAATCGTCCCAGGAGAAGCGGTCGTCCTCGCTCTCCGCCTCCTCTTCCCCTTCGACGAGGAATTGAAGGTCGCCCTCTCCATCGGTCAGGGATTTGTCATCCTCAGACCAGATGGAGGAATCATGTTCCTCTTTGTCCCACGTCGTCGGGGCGAGAATGTCGTGCGCCGCCAACGAGCCCCACTCCGGCGTCGGCTCGCGAGATGAGGAAGAGTCAGAGAAGACCGACGAGGTGGAGGAGGAAGAAGAGGACGACATGGCTATGGGAGATTGGGGGTTTTTTGGGTGCCGATGGCCAGAACAGAGCGAAGGGATGAAGTGGCAAACTGCTCCAGGCGGTTAAATAAAGGGGCTATAGTAGAAATTCAATGCCACAGCAGTTTCCGAGGAGGCGGTGCTCAAAGACAGCGGTCAAATCACGCGGAATAGTTGAGAAGGCAGGGCATCATGATGAGGAATGCTGCGACGGTTCTGCTCTGCCATGACGTGACCCGACGAAGAAAAACAGAGTGATTTTGGAATTATCAATTCCAAAACCAGGGGGGCATGTGTTATCACCGGAATTTGACCAAGTCAGAGGTGGGCCGCGATCAAGATAGGCTTAAAGATTATATATGGAAGAAATACGTGAATCGGCCTTATATGCAAAGTTTGGGCTAGCATGCCCGTGTATTTGTAATATAGTAGGTCGTATATTAGATTAGAAGATAGAGTTTGACCCGTGCACGGTTAGGTGCACGCCTAAGTTAGAAAGTCCCCCGGACTATAAATATGTATCTAGGGTTTATGAAATAACCAACAACCAACGTTCAACACAAACCAATCTCGGCGCATCGCCAACTCCTTCGTCTCGAGGGTTTCTCCGGTAAGCACCATGCTGCCTAGATCGCATCTTGCGATCTAGGCAGCACAAGCTTATTACGTTGTTCATGCGTTGCTCGTGTTGAAGCCTTTTTGATGGCGAGCAACGTAGTTATCTTAGATGTGTTAGGGTTAGCATTGTTCTTCGTATCATATGCTTTGTCGTAGTGCAACCCTTATGCATCTAGCCGCCCTTACACCTATCTTAGGTGTAGGGGCGGCACCCCGCTTGATCATTGTTTAGTAGATCCGATCCGTTACGGTTGCTCCTTGTTCTTCAAGGATTAGTTTAATATCCGCAATAGTTAGGCCTTACAAAGGGTTGGAGGATCCAGCGGCGTGTAGGGTGTAGTTTGCTAGCCCTAGACAGGATGTTTCGGGGATCAACCTCGTGTTGGTTTTTAGGCCCCTGTCTAGGATCGGCTTACGATCACCGTACGCGAGCGCGAGGCCCAATCGTGAGTAGGATGATCCGATTATGCGGTGAAAACCCTAAATCGTCGTAGATCGCATTAGCTTTATCTTGATCAAGCAGGACCACCATATATTCGGACACCTTGTACGAATCATGGGTGGATCGGCTCTTCGAACCGATTCACAGGATAACCTGAGAGCCGATCGAGGCTCGTATTTAATGTTTACGTGTATGCCATGCAGGAAACTAAGCGAGGCATCATCCAACACCTTCCCGACCGGTATAGGTCAGGTGGCACGCCCTTGCGACAAGATCGGACGTGTGACCAGAAGGCTTTGCGGGCCGTCGCTCTGAGGGACTAGGGCCAGCCGCAGCCCTGAGTTGTTCCCGGCTCTACGGTGTTGCCAGTCGCTGCCCGCCGGTGGGTTTCTGACCGCAACAGAGGCCGATATAGTGCGCAAATGATTGAAAATAATTACTTTTGCAGCATTTCTCTTATACCGGACCAATTCTTTGAATCCATATTCAGAGAGTCCATGACGAGAACTCTGAAGTTGTCAAATTCAATTGTTAGCAGAATCCAGTGGAACCTGCGGGCACGTTACACGCACAGTCATGCATAAGTCATCGATTATACATAACATGCATGGAGTAAACAAAAGATAATGTGCACAAGACAGAAACACTCTCCCAAAATGGCAAGGAAATAGAATTTGACTTTTGAGTGTA
>NC_061513.1:57999467-58072696 GCF_022539505.1 Lolium rigidum | reverse complement strand
CGAAATATTGCATTCGACGGTGCTTTTTGCGGCGGGAATCCCGGCTCCCGGTGCTTGATTTCCAAATAATCATGAAACATGCAAAATAGATGAAATAACATAAGTATTGTGTCCCAATATGAAATATATCAATGAATAACAGCAAATTATGATATAAAATAGTGATGCAATTTGGACGTATCAAGGAGGAGGACCAGGAGCACCACGGGGGTGGGAGGACCAGGAGGAGGAGGTGGGTGGGGAGGACCAGGAGGAGGAGGGGGGTGGGGAGGACCAGGAGGAGGAGGGGGACGAGGAGGACCTCTCGGAGGATGAGGGGTTGGGGAACTTAGTGTTCGATCCCGATCCAAGCCTAGAGTGGTGTGAGCCGGAGGATTACCGGTACGTTCCGAGTTGTGGAGAGGCTGAGGCCACGTGATAGGAAGCCATATCGGCGTGGGATAACACAGCTCCCCTCGCCGAAGAGCCGGCGCTACGGGCACGTTGTTCTTGTGCCCTATGGAAGGAGGTACATGTTAATTTTTGGCACTTCGTTATCGCAATTTTGTCATTATCAAAATTATTATCACATACATATTGATGTTGTCGTTTCATGGTGCAGCTCGTTCCGGTTTGAAGACCCGACGCAGAGACCGCCACGTGGGTACTCGAACATCCTTGGGGGCCTACTTAGATGGTATTTCCCTGGGATAGTCAATCTCCCTACCGGTGGCTGCGACGTAGCTTGGAGGTGGGCGCACTACGGCCTCGCGGAAGATCCTCTTGGCCGCGGCACCGCGGCGGATTTGGTTGTTGCCAAATTCGGGTACGTGACTTTTGACTTCTTACCATTCATACACTCTCCTTGGTTCACAATAATTGCACTAATGCCCCTTGTTTTACCTATGTGCATGGTTGCAGAAATTCTTCAAGAGGGCCGAGGGCAAGGAGAATGCGTGCGATGATGTCCTACACCAGCTTGCAAGGAAGAGGGTGACTGGCATGCACTACGAGGCACGTATTCAATGCGTCCGCGACTGGCACGCCGACCGCTTCGTCCACATGAGTAAGGAGGACGCTCGCGACACGCTCATGCAGCCGTGGCAGTACTTGCAGGTATTTGCATTTATGTGTTATTGATTTCTTTATCGCCATGTAGTTTATTTTACCATAATGGGTTTATCTTGTGCATGTAGAACCCTCCTCGGTACGTCGGCAACGACGATAGGTGCTTTCGTGCGATGGTCATGTGGTGGACATGCCCCCGAGTACCTCAAGAAGCACGAGGAGGGCAAGAAGAAGCGGGCGAGAGATGCGAGGTGGATCGCATATCCAAGGCAGCATCCCCATCTCTCTTCACCTGCGGAAGGAGGTGAGCAAATTAATGGTTCCTTCATTCTTTGAATTCATGTTATATATTTGTTAACTCCGCAAGGGTGTGTCACTTCACTCAATTACATGTTCTCTTTTGCGGGAAGTCGGGACGGGAGCGAAGCCTAACGTCTTTGCCGTGCTAAAGAAGATGAAGCAAAGGAAGACGCCCGATCCCGAGACGGGGTCCGTGTGGGTTAACCCGCAATCCGAGACCCGGTGCACGTCGTATGTCTCCAAGTTCAAGCGAAGTACGGCGAGGAGGCCAATCCGGAGGCCGAGGACTTTGACCACGAGGTCGCGGTGCTTGCGGGAGAAGGCTTGAAGCATGGCCGCCTATGGTTTGGTGACGGGTGCGTCGACCCGGCGAGGGTTCCCTCTCTCCGCCGGATCCGTCGTGGTCGTAAGAGCGGCCAGCCCGAGGTAGAGCCCCGGCCACGGGCTTCGGATCTAGCCGTCGAGCGGTTACGGGTATGTTCTTCCTTGGGTCTCTACATTTCCTTTACATGCTTTCCATTGAAATGTTAATGACATCGCGGCAACACAACGTAGGAGGAGATGGCAGCGAAGGAGCAGAGCGGCCCGGGAGCACGCACGGAACATGGAGCGAGCAGATTCTGCAGTACCGGCAGCGAGCGGACACGGATGATGCAGCGAGATGCAACAGCAGCAGCAGATGATGCAGCGAGCGAGCAGGCACAGATGAGCTGGCTGATGAGCCAGACGGCTCTGTCTTCTCCACCGGGGAGTCTTCCTCCTCCACCTTACTCCATGTGGATGCCGCCACCGCCCACTCAGACCCCGGGGACACCTATCACCGTCAACAACATGAACATCATCCGGAGCATGAACCTCGGTGAGTCCTCTTGTGCCCAACCCGCTACTTGTACTTGTTCAAGTGTTCAATATGCAAATGCAAATGCAAATGTTCATTCCATCAACCTTATAGATAATTATTCACAAGGCAATGACAATGAGGCCGGCGGAAGCGGAGGAGGACAAGGTTGATGGCATGGTCTTCGTGCACTTTGTCGGATTGTATGCTTGTAATGGATTGTAATATTGGACATTGCACTATGGACTCTATGTAACTTGTGTGGATGGACTATGGACTCTATGTAATGCATGAATGTGTGTGTTTGATGTATTTGTGGTGTTCCCGTAGTGTTTGGTGATGTTATGTTGAAGATTATATGAGTATATGCTTTATTGTCAATTGCTATATTTGAAATGCAGGGAATAAGCAAAAAACAGCAAAAAAATGAAAAAAACAGGGCCCTTTGCCGTGCGTGTGCACACGGCAAAGGACATTTGGTCACTTTGCCGTGTGCACACGCACGGCAAAGGAGCCACGTGTCGCTAAACTGTGCTCCTGGGAGCTCACTGGGTGTGGCTGCAGGAGGCTTGGCCGTGCAGGAAGGGGCGCGGGCGCACGGCAAAGATCAATGCACGGCACAGAGAAGCGCACGGCAAAGACTTATGGGCACGGCAAAGTATTGGCGCACGGCAAAGTTCGGGCGCACGGCATAGAACACGACGCACGGCAGAGTTGGCCCGCACGGCAAAGCAAATTGCGCACGGCATAGAACGCGACGCACGGCAAAGGCTTTGCCGTGCAGAATTCGCGAAGCGCTCGACAAAGTATCCTTTGCCGTCGGTTTCTTTGCCGACCAGTCTTTCCCGTGCGGCTACGCACGGCAAAAGCTTTGCCGTGCAAATAGACCCCTTTGCCGTGCGATTGGTCGCGCGGCAACGTAGTGTTTTCCCGTAGTGAGCTTTCAGTCAAGTACTCAAGTGCACTCCAAAAAGGCCGCAATCATGTGTGTTAGCCGCGGCCACGAACCAGCCCTGCCCAACTTCCAGCAGTGTGCATCGTTGCCCCTCCCATGCAATGATGCAAGTGCCGTTCCATCGATATGCAGCTATGTTCCTGGCCGCACGGGGCCCAGGTTTCCGCCTCCGAGACGAAGCGGAAGGCGGAAGCGGCAGGGCAACCACGTTGTACAAGGAGCCGGCTGGAGATTGGAATGCAGGCGTTTGATGCTTCTCTCGGAAGGTAAGGCAATTATAAGTTCAAGCTACATGGATTTGGAAGACCTCCATTTGGGGAAGGTGTTGGAGAAGGTTCCAGTCGATGCGGTGACTGACGATATTAAAAAGCCAAAGAAATGTTGGCAAAGAATTATAGACAAATTCCATCATGAGATGCCAACCCCTTCCACACGCTCACTGGGATCTCTTCAAGGACGCTATGATGTCATCAAGCAATGTTGTAGACATTGAAGTGGTTGTTTGGAACACGCCAGCCTCCAGGTGAATGCACAATAGACAACTATGTGAGTTTCTATCGTCATAATATTCAATATTTCTAGCCATTGTTCACAACAAGCAAATGTGCTAACTTTTGTCTTGCCATTTGATGTTTGTAGGATCGCGCAGTACAAGAGAGGTATAAGCAAATGGCAAGGGGAAAACATTTACAATTTACCATTGTTGGAAGGAGCTTGAGCATAACAAGAAGTGGAAGTTGAGAGATCAAGAAGCTCCACCGAAGAAATTAGGAGCTTTCATTACATTGGACGATCTTGGAGATAGCTAGTGATGATGCCAATTGCGGAAGAAACAATGGAAAACCCGATAAAAATAGAATGGGGAAGGGCAATCAAAAGAAGAAGAAAAAACCGGGCCACAATCTTGAGAGACAAAATTGATAAGTTGATGAAGTCAAAAGAAACCATAATGGCAAAGCATATGGACCAAATTGTCCATGGTTGAGAAGAAGCATGAACTAAAAGAAACAACGTGGGAGACTCTTGAGCAAGCCGATGCGCGAAAGATCACTATGAAGGAGATGAAGGCGAGGGTCGTCACGGAGAAGGTGAAGTCCGAGGCTAGAGCCGAGGATGCTAGGATAATGATGATGGATCATGGAACGGAGAAGGCAAAACCATGTTATGTTTGTGGCCCGTGGTGATAGTGGTGTTGATCATTCCAATGGTGATGGCGCTGATCATTCTGGCGATCGTGGTGGCGGAGATCATGGCACAATGTCCGGTGATAATGGTACCAACAGTGTCATGGTTGAAGATGGTGCGAGGTGTGAGCTTGATCACATTGCCATCATCGACAATCCATTTGATTGGGCATTTCGTTTGGACATGAATTACTACTTGTTTGATTTGATCATTGGAAACTTTTGTAGTAGTGGGACTATTGATTTATTACTTATTGTGTTGTAGAATATTTGCTCTTTTGCGTGTAAAACTTTAACCTTGTTTGATTTCAGCTATACGGCATAAACCCTAATTTGCGGTACTGGCATGAGTTGCGGCCGAACTAATCCCCGAATCCTGCCCCGTTATTTGGTAAAGGTTTGGGGATCTGATCGGCGGCAACTCGCGCGGCACTGGGAGACACAATATCGTAGCCAAAATATTGGGTTTCAATACATGATGTAAATCGCATTTGGGTGATCAGCCTCTCAGAGATTGATCGAGATCAAATAACAGGGACGTGCTATGTGCTCCTAGTACGTGCGCGGTCCGATGTCTAAATTAGCTGGTATGTGCCTTAATTCATTAGGGCATCCTAACAGGGCGACCCAAATCAGATGTCTAAAGTGGCCGCATGTGTGCGTTTGCATCGGCCCGCAGACACGAAAATGGTCATTTTTTACCGTGTATCTGTTTGAGCCTCGGGGTGCTCCCAGCGGCCCAACACATAAATACTTTTACCTAATTTTTCTTTTCTTTTTTCATTTAACCATAGATAGAAACATTACACAAACTACTACATAGTTTGAAACATGGTTGAAAAAATAAGAAAACCTAAATCTTTATTGAAGAGAAAACCTAACTAGTGTTGACCTTGTGGGTTTCTTGTTTTCGCTGCGAAGAAAGAGCACTCTCAAAACACTCAATCGCTCAAACTAGAAAATTCAGCTGGGTTTTGTGTGCCTTATGTTTTTGGATGCGCAGGAAGAACAAACAAAACCTACACTACTGACTTCAATTGACCAGTGGTCAATCTGAGCTGTAAAGAAAGAACACTCTGACACTACTAGCAAATGTTAGGAGTTCTTTATAAATTCCCCTGCTGTCTGAAGATTGATACATATGAATGTTTAGCAAAGGAATCTCTTCTGCACCAGTAACGCATTGCCGATATGATTTGGTTCAATGGTTCTTCTCCTGGAAGTTTTCTGATCGCTATTGGGGGGACGCTGTTGGTTCTACTAATTCATAATTGGGTAGTTGCAGGTTTCTGAAAAAAAAATTGGGTTGTGTTGCAGGTTTCAGAAGAAGAAGAAAATTGGTCATTGTTGCAGTTAGAGCTGTAGAGCAGGCGTGTGTATTCAGGACGTGTGTGATAGCTCATCTCTACCGAAATAATCAGATACTAGCTGTACCTAATTTTAGAGATCCAGATTTTTTAATGTCCGGGGCAGACGTCCAGATAATCGCAAATCAATTGTTTGTGACACCAACTGGATTCCTACTCTTCCGTGTGGCGTGTGTGGAAATTTTTGTTCATCGACCCTGGAAGAATACGCACATGTCATGATTCATAGCATTCCCCCCTTAGAAGCCCTAGCAACTTATATTACTAATATGTTTGGTAGATGGCTTAATGGAGTACGAAAGGATGATAAACAGAAAATTCGAATTGGAATATCGGCTCTATGTTGGGCAATCTGGAGAACTAGAAATGACATTATTTTTAACAAACAAACTGGAACTAATTTTTTGCAGGTTATCCGGCGAGCTGCTCATTCGATTCAACAATGGGTTTTCCTTCTCCCTTTGGAGCAGTGGGAGGATATGGTTACTGGATGCAACCGGATGCTAGTGGTTGCTCAGGACTTCTTTTCCAGAGCTCTCGGGTGGCGGCATCTTCATAGAATAGCAAATGCATAGCTTTTCTGGGAGACGTACTTTTGTTTGGCTGATTCATGTATCCACTTTAGCCGATCCATGATTGTAATAAGTGACTTCGAATTCTTGGGGACCTGATACTATGGTTTAATAAAGCAAGCCGTGTGCATCTATTGATGCAGAGGCTGGGGCAATGCTCCTTTATCTAAAAAAAAGCAGGCGTTAAGTGCATACCGGCTTCAAGTTTTAAAACTCTTCAAGCAGATCTTGTTATTTCGCATCATCTTAATGTGAGCTTAGACGAAAAGACTCAATTTCACATCAAGAAATCTCTTGGGTCCTGCTCGGCCACGTCATTTCGAGAGCTTGTTAAGGTTTTCCCAGGAGCTGGTAAGAGTTAGAACTGGCCTAAAGGCTTGTTCTGTTTGGGGTGATTTAAAGGGAATTGACTAGTAGTTTAAATCCCTTGCAAATCAAAATGCACCCCAATCGACTCTAATCCACCTGGGTATGGGATTAACCAAACAAGCTGGCCTAACCAGACTGGCTCCACCGCACCACCCGTTGAACGAGGCTCTAGTGAATATCATCGTATCAAGAGATTATGTACGACCCTAGAGTCAAACACTCGTAATTCCATGTTATCAAGCACGAAAACACAGGGGTGATTTCCGGTCCCTGTACTCCATGTATCTGCCGTCTCTCTAAAAAATTCACTAAGCTATACTTCTCACTCGTATTCTTCCAGCATGGGTAAATGTCATGGTTTGGGCTCCTTGTGCTTCATATGTTACATGGAAGTGTTGCATGTAGTATGTACATGCACCGGTCGAGAAGGAGGGGTTTGCTTTCTTTCAAGGTGTCACTTCTCTTTCCATTAGTGTGAGATTGATCACCGTTTGTCCTGCTAAAGTGCTAAACTCACACAGACCCATAAAATTTCTCTTCAGTTTGATCGGTCGGAACATGATTTTTGGGAGGATGTGGGATAAAACTAGATACATTGCTGGAATTAAAGAAATTAAATGTCAGATACATCGCATGAAATATATAGAAGAATAAGGAGCTTGCTCCGGTGCAACCCCTCACTCCTAAACTCAAACTCATCAAAATGTTAAGATCGTTCCGTACCCCCTTCATAAAATTTTAATTTTCTCGATCGTGAATTCTTTTTTTTTTTTTGAGTGTTCACCGGGAGGAGCGCAAAGGCTCCTGCCTAAATTTTTCCATTTCATCAAGGACTGGGGTGGAACCCCCATGGTGACAGCAGGTTTACAATGGGAGAGTGAGACATCACTCAACGCAACAACATGGGAGTCAGCTCAAGTTAAAACAATAGAAAAATATGGTCGCTCGGGGAGGAAGTAGGCAGTGGCGGAGCTAGGATTTTGGCGTTGGGTATGCGGAGTCAAAAAATGTTCAGAAGAACAACAATGTAAAGCATAAAAAATCACATAATAACAACTTTGTCTACTATAAAGAATTCATGATTGAGAAAAGTATCCATGGAACCACTTAATTATTGCTGTTGAGTCTGTTTTTTTAGCTTAATCATGCTCTTTGATAGAATAAACTAAATAAATTATGGGTGAAATCAAATATTGAGACGTGATCAGGTGTGGAGGCTATTGCCTGCTCCTACGTGCGCTGTCCCTGCAGCAAATAGCAAATTTTAATACTGATGCCCGATAGGTCGAAAGCAGTAGTCAGTCCAAAGATATTTGACACATATAGGCTAGGTAGGCAAGGCAGCGCAGGAAGCGATGGGAGTTGATTATTATCGAGTTCAACATGTAAAAATACTCCCACACATGTTGTACATGTATACATGGACATATATAATGAATAAACTTTGCCAAATATATTGGGTATGCATTGCATACCCTTGAATTAGGCTAGCTCCGCCCCTGGAAGTAGGTGAGCCATTGATCGACGTCGCAACGGAGCTCAACCGGGAGTCTGGTACGCCACAGGACAGCATCGTCGCGGCAGTTCTTGCGGAGCAGCGAGAGCGAGGGAGGAAGCCCATTGAAAACAACCTCATTGCGGTGTTTCCAGAGATGCCAAAAGCAAAGGAGACGAAGAGTCGAGGCCGTCGTACGGGGCGCCGACGCCGGGAGAGCACAGGTAGCTGCAGCTTCGATGGGGCAGGTGGCGTCGCAGTCAGCACCAATGGAGCGCCCATGATCGTGAATTCATGATCATGGGATGCAAGAAGTAGCATTGTACAGACTTAGCCAGCAACAATATGCCACCATAGGTGAAATACCGAATACATCATCGTTGCTACCGACCTATTAAGCTCCATACCACTACTAGCCGGTAGCCGCTGATAGCCATGCATGCATCTGCCTACGCGCGCCTACCTATTAGCTAGCTGCCCACAACACAAAAGCTCCTTTGGTCTTTAAACCAGCGTCGGCCGAGCGGTTGCCGTCCTTACGAATGGCAGCTACTCTAGTAGTACATGGCTACATGCAACATAGTCATCCTCCGATCGACGCGGTACTATGCGTCGGATGCGGATCCGGTTGGGGGTAGCTTTCACCCTAGTGCAGCAGCTAGCATATCCCAAAAGGCCGCAATGATGATGATAGATCGGCCCCGGCGGCCCAGCCGGGAACCACCGCCGTCCCACGAGCGCATCGTCTAGCTAGCTGCATCATAGTCCCATGCAGATAACCGCGTTCCATCCAGGTAGGTGAGGCGTTGCTCCTGGCCGCGCGCGGGTTGGTAGGTACGGGGTCAAACCGAAGCATGCCGGTCACGGGCGCGCGCACTGTGCGCCGACGGAGACGCTGAGCCCGGCGGAATCGGCAGCCCGCGACCAATCGATCGATCTACGGTTGATTATGCACGGAGCGCCATTGATGTATAGAGTTGTTGCGAGCACGTACTATGCTACGATCGTGGGCTGCTACTCAATCGGAGCCTCCGCGGACTAAGCGCAGCAGACGTATGGGTATTGGGTACGGGTGAACCTTCGTTACCTTCCCATGTCGATCGAGATCATACATGTACGTCTGTATGCGCGGAAATTCCAGGGAGGTGCAAAGTCGAATCGAAGGCGACGCTGATCACACTCCGTACTGACTGCGGCATTTTAGAGATCGAGGTATGACAAAATCTGACAAATTTTACGGTCTATATCTATATTCTACGTGTAGCTTGCACCAGTAGAAAACATGGCTTTTGTCCGAAACCCCTAGGAGCTTTAGTCCCGGTCAAATTATAAACAGGGACAAATCAGTCAAATTAGTCCCAGTTCATTTGAAACATTTAGTCCCGGTTCGTTCAGAACATTAGTCCCAACTGTCTCCGTGGCGAAGGCCTTTAGTCCCGGGTATTACCAACCGGGATTAAAGGTCTACTCTTTAGTCTCGGTTCGTATTACTAACCGGACCTTTAAACCGGGACTAAAGGATTTCTATGTTTTTTTCCTCCCAACGCACCCCACCCCCCCACCCCCTCGCCCGTGGATCACTTTTTTAGCTTTGTAAATACAAAAGAAAATGATAGAAAATTCAAAAATAAAATCTTTTGAGATTTATGTATGTTACCCAACCTACTATTAGGGGAAATTAAAAAATTTCAATTTCAATTTTTTTTTGCAAAATAAGTTTAGAAAAAGGTAAAATGGTATTAAGTTTTGCATACAATGTCGGAAAAAAGGTATAATATATCAAAATGATCGTCTCAAAAAGTTACATCCGAATTCACGAGAGTTTACCCGATTGGCTTTTTTTAGATTCTCAAAATTCCAAATAAAAATATGAAAGCAAGAAGATTTTAGTTTTTGCCAGAAATTTAGGATTTTATATTTTATTTTTAAAAAATAAATTAATAATGGCTTTCTGCATAAATATTAATATTACTTAACCATAAAGGTTAGCCAATTTTTAGATTTTCAAATTTTCAGGTCTTAGGTTTTCCAAAAAAATTTAAAAATTAAAAATATTGTTTATTTATTTATTCAAGATTACTATTACATCATTACTTTTGTTTATTGAAATAATTATTTGAAATTCAAACAATAAAAAAAGTGTGACATCGTGACCAACATGTTAATAAGATTGAGTTGATACTAGTATCAATAACACGCGCACAAAGCACTTGAAAATGGGACAGGAAGGAAGTCGGAAGTTAAGTGTGCTAGTGCTGGAGCAGTCAATGGGTGACCAAACGGGAAATTTGATCACGAGTAAGTAATTTGATTAGAGATTAAGTGTAGTTAGAGACTAAACTTATCAAATAACTGAAATACTAGAAATTCTGAAAATAGAAACAAGAGGGAGTGAAAATTAATTAAAAAATGGATAAAAAAATAAACAAAATAGCTTTTAGTCTCGGTTGGTGTTACAAACCGGAACTAAAGGTTCCTCGTCTTGGCACGCGTCCGCACCCCAGGTGAAGGATCTTTAGTTCCGATTTGTATTACAAATCGGCCTTCATTCCCAGTGCGCAACCGGGACTCAAACCCCAAACAAATCGAGACTAAATTCTTGTTTACTACTAGTGCCGGCCTCTATTTTAAGTTTTCTCTCCGTACTATCGTTTTGTTTTCACAAGTCAAATTCATTTTTTTAGGGGACAGAAGTCCAATTCGTCGATGCCGGGCAGGATAACTGCAGCTAGCTCATGGAGGATCACCGCGAGTGACAGGGGAGCGCGCGCGAGGGTACGTGTCCCTGCACCGTGCTCGGCGACGGTGGCGGCGGGACACCTATGCCGTTCACGGCCATCTTCCAGCCGCCGCTGCTTGGCAGGCGCATGTCTGGCGGGAAAGGATATCCCTCGCGGTACAACGCCCATGCCTCCTTCATGGTGAGGCTGCCGCGGCTGAAGCCGTTCACCGCGGCGATCTTGCGGGAGGACGACGACATTGGTTGGAGCAGCGAAAGATTGGGATGAACCGTAGGGCCTCTTAATGTACAGCGGCAGCAGGCGAAGCGGCAGCGGGTCGTTGGACGCAATAACGCCGGCGCGGACGGCCACGCGGCTATGCATGACAAGACGCGTCCCTGAGTCGCCTAGGAAAACTGGGACACCATTAACGTAGCTTGACCAAAGGTAGGCGAGCGGTTTTAGGCTTCCGAGCCGCTGACGCGTCAGTCCCGCCACGCCTGGCCGCGCTTTTCGTTGTATCCGGTGTGCCCGGAGCGTCCCTTGTGGAGCGGGGACGGGCTCAGAGCGCCGGACACCGTATCAGGCCGCGCCGGACAAAAAACGGGTTTGGAGGACGCGGTTGGGAACGTTTTTTTGTTCGACGCACCCCAAATCTCTTTGGGGGACGTTTTGGGGGACGCGAGTGGAGATGCTCTTATAATTAGCTAGAGGAGTAAAAAATTTGATTTCACTATCTAAACCACGTCTAGTCCACTCTCTCCAATGGGCTGTCCGATCTTGGTGCCCCGTCAAAGATGCTGAGATGATGATCCACTGCCTCAACGGCCTCTCCGAGCAGTACGACTCCGCCACCGATCTGATCTCCCTCATGGCAGGGATCACGCTCGCGCAGTGCCGCTCTCTCTTGGAGCTTCAGGACATGAAGCGCAAGAATCGCCAAGGCCGCAACACCGTCTCGGCCCTCTTCACCAGCACCGGCGCAGCTGCCAAAGGCCTCGAGAAGGGCAAGAAAAAGAAGAAGGTCGCCGCCACTGAAGCTACCAAGGAGGCCGCGCCACCCATCCCGCCGCCGGCCGCTCCTCCCGCTTCGGCCTCCGCTTCTCCGACCTGGCCGTCACTTCAGCACTCCTGGAACAGCGCCATCCAGATGTGGCCCTATGGCCAAGGGGGTCTCCTCGGCCGCCCACCCTTCCACACCCCGGCGCCAGCATACATGTCGCGCCACGCCCCCTCGCCGCATGCCTTCTACGCGCAGGGGCCCTACGGCGTGGCGCCCGTCTCCTACAACTACAGCTATGCACCCGCGTCGCCGCCCTATGGACTCGGCGCCACCCCTCTACCATCACCAGCACCGTCGGTGGCCTCGTGGGATCAAGTCACGCTAATGAACCAGTTCCAAACAATGGGGTTGCAAACACCTACCAAAGAATGGATCATGGACTCTGGCGCCTCCTCCCACTTCACCTCCGATCCCGGTATGCTCACCTCCGTGTCTCCTCCTTCGGTTTCCTCTCCAGTTGTCGTCGTAGGTAACGGCTCCTCTGTTCCCATCACCGGCATCAGACACGCACGTTTTCCTCTTTCCCCTTCATGTCGACCTCTTTACTCCGTAATGTTTTAATTGCTCCTTCCATAGTCAAAAACCTTTTGTCTGTTCGTCAGTTACTATTGATAATTGTGTTTCTGTCAAATTTGAACCTCTTGGTTTTTCTGTGAAGGACCATCTAACCAGGACCGAGATTCTCAGATGCAATAGCTTCGGAGCACTGTACTCCATCCTTCCATCCTCCACTAGCCGTCCACACGCACTCCTCATTGCTGATCCAGCACTCTGGCACCGTCGGCTTGGACACTCAGGGCGGCCCGTGATGGAGATGTTAGCTCGCTCTTTGATTATTCCTAGGGATAAGAATAAAACTAGCTTGTATCATGCTTGTTAGTTAGGTTGACATGTTCGTCTTCCCTCTTCTTCTATCAATCGTGTAACCACTTCACCTTTTCAACTAGTTCATTGTGATTTGTGGATATCGCTTGTTGAGAGTATTTCTGGATTTAAGTATTATCTAGTATGTCTCGATGATTTTACTCGGTGTGCTTGGGTTTACCCTCTACGCCTTAAGTCAGAAGTTTTCTCTCACTTGTCGTCATTACATGCTTTGGCTCTTACTCAGTTTTGTGTGCCCTTACAAGCTGTTCAATGTGATAATGGTCGTGAGTTCGATAATTCCCTACTCCATTCCTTTGCCCAATGCCATGGAATTGCACTTCGTTTTCCATGTCTTTATACTTCCCAACAACATGGTAAATTGGAACGCATTATTCGCACTCTCAATAACATTACTCGCAGGCTCCTTATTCAAGCTAGCATGCCGCCTCGCTTCTGGCTCGAGGCTCTTCACACAGTCGTGATGTTACATAATCGACTGCCTTCTAAAGCAATCTCGGATCGCATTCCCTTTCGCGCACTTCTCGGCGTGGACCCTGCATATGCCGGTCTTAGGGTTTTTGGATGTCATTGTTACCCCAACACTACCGTTGTTGCACCGCACAAGCTTTCACCATGCTCTATGCCCTATGTGTTCCTTGGGTATCCTTCCAAACATCATGGCTACCACCTCCTTGATCGTGCCCCTGAAGATCATCATCTTCGGCCATGTTGTGTTCGATGATTCCATCTTTCCTTTTGCTTCCACAACGTCGTCTGCATCCCCTACTCCATCTCTGCACACTTATGATTTTTTGCAGAATGTTCAACAACCGATGAAATTGACGCCCTTCACCGTGTCTGCCACGGGGATACCAACTCCGGCGACGCCACTGCGCGCGTTCTCATTGCCACGGTCATCGCTGCCTTCTGCTGCCAACCCTGCCACGGCACCACGTTCGCCTGCTGAGGCCACGCGGCAACACCAGCTGCCTCCGCAGCGGGCTCCAATCAGCAGGCCACGGCCTCCACCATGGCAGACGCGGCAGCCACGCCTCCTACCGTGGACGCACCACGTGGCCATCGCCCATGCGACCCGCTGTCTGCGCCGTCTCACACCATGGTCACTCGTGCCAAGCAGGGCATCGTGGAGCCAAAGACGATCTTCGATCTTGCGGTTGAGTGTTTATTTCCGATTTTGAAGACATATCGTGGCGCGCTCAAGGACCCAAACTAGCACTCAGCTATGGTCGGGGAATACGATGCTCTCCTCTCCAACAACACTTGGGACCTCGTTGATCCACCTCGCAACCAACATTCTTACATGCAAGTGGATTTACCATCACAAGATGAAGTCTGATGGTTCTTTGGAACGATACAAAGCTCGTTGGGTGCTCCGTTGATTCACTCAGCGTGAAGGTATTGATTTTGATGAAACTTGCAGCCCAGCTGTCAAGCCAGCCACTATCCGCACTGAGTTGTCTCTTGGGCTCTCTAGTGACTGGCCAATTCATCAACTTAATGTCAGGAATGTGTTCCTCAATAGCACTCTTACAGAAACGTTCTATGCTCGACAACGTTCAGGGTTTATTGATCCAAGTTCCCTGATAAATTTTGTCGCCTGAACAAATGTCTTTATGGGTTGAAGCAGGCGCCTCGAGCATGGTTTCAGTGGTTTGCCTCTTTCATTGCTTCTATTGGGTTTATTGGCTCCAAGTCTGACAGGTCATTGTTTGTCTATCTGCATAGCGCTGTGATGGCTCCCAAGTGCAGGAATCAATTGTAGTACTTTTCAATAAGAACGGTTGTGGAACCCACGAGGAGCTGAAGGTATTGGTTAGAAGAATCGACAAGAAAATAGTAACAGTTTTGGTGTTTTTGTATGTATAGTTTGCAATAAAAAGAAAGTGCGGAAAGTAAATAGCAAATAAGTAAAGCTCACGATGAGAGAAAATCCCAATCCTCTATGCGGAAATAGGACAAGTTCAAGTGTGTGTGCTTATATGAGACTAAAGTTCCCGAGGACGGCATGGATTCACTAGTATCTGAGTTCTAAACAAATGCGGTAAATATTTTGTCAAGCTTTATTCAATTAGGGGCGGAGCCTTATTTAGGTGCAGCCATAGATATGAGCAAATACACCCCTTATGGTGGGTCTAGAGCCATTTTCATGAGAGAGTATAGGAATCATTAAGACATAAATATATCATCATAGCTATAAGATCTGGGGTCCCCGGCATAAACCCCTCTAATGCATCCCATAGTGTTGGAACACGATTTTTGTCATTCCACCCCTTCCAACACTAATGCACTATATTAAAGTGCAGCCCTATGAGCCCATGTAGGTGAAGTAATATGCAATCGATGTTCGCATAAAACCATCATAGAACAACATAAAGATAAAAAAACTTGACCAAATACTCATTGCACATCATATAGAATCATAACCAAATCATCCTATGCCTTCAGGAATATGGGAAACTACTTACAAATGTCAAACATGATATGGACCAGAGGCATAATGATTACAACACAATCTGAATATATAATCTCCCCACCAAATAATGATAAAGTACCAATCACGAACATGCAATAGCACTAAAAAAATATCTCGGGTTCAATTCAACACAAACTATGAGGGGGATGACGTTGATCTCGTAGATGGAGATGATGGTGATGATTGAGATGTTGATGAAGATGCCTCCTCCCAAGCCAAGGAGGAGTGGGGATGTCGATGGTGCCAATTTTACCTGCACCGGAGGCACCGGTGCAGCAGGATCTGCCATCTCCCGTAGTAGGAGAGAACTTTCGCCCCCGCCGCCGCCTCAATAAATCTCGGGAAAAATATGGCTTAGGTTTTTAGGCGAAACAGAGCTTCTGGTATAAAGGGGGCCCGATGTGATGCTCGAGGGGTGAACGAGGTTGGGTTGTGCGCCCAACTAGGTAGGGTGCACCACTTGTGCCTGTTCACACCTCGTGGCCCCTCTCTCGTGGTTCTTTCGCTCACGGCATTTCTTCAAGTGAAAAACTGATGAGGTATTTTTCCCTTGATTTTTAGCGATCCAGAAAGTCCTGAAACAAATAAAATACAAAAAAGAAGGTTTTGTGCCTCCCAGTAATTAAATACCAATGAAGAGTACTTTGTAGGAAACTCCCGAAAATCGACTAAAAATACATAAATAACAATGTACGAAGGCAAATAACAATGAAAAGTAATCCTATATGTAGCAATAATGATGATGCAAAATGCACGTATCACGCTGACATGACCTTCCTTCTGCTCTATGTGGATGAAATTATCCTCAGTATGTCCTCATCGCATATGTTGCATAGTTTGATTGCCTCTCTTCGTATCGAGTTCAGTATGACAGACATGAGTGATCTTCATTATTTTCTGGGCATTTCTGTCGAGCACAATAAGGACAGTATGTTCCTCTCTCAGGAGAAGTATGCATTGGAACTTCTTGACAGAGCGGGTATGTTAGTGCAAATCCATCTCTACTCCAGTTGATACCACCTCCAAATTATCAGCCAAGTCCAGTTATTTTGTTGCTGATCCCACCGAGTATCGTTGTATTGCAGGAGGTCTCCAATACCTTACTTTCACTCGGCCAGACATCTCTTATGCAGCGCAGTAGATTTTTCTTCATACGCATGATCCTCGGGCTAATCATTTGCTCCTTGTTAAGCGTGTTCTTAGCTATATCCGCGGCACCACAAGCTATGGACTCACCTTGTTTCAACGAAGCTCCAACAAGTTGACAGCCTATTCTGACGCTGATTGGGCAGGATGCCCTGACACTCAACGGTCTACCTCTAGCTATTGAGTTTTCTCAACGCTAATCTGGTGTCCTGGTCTGCTAAGCGACAACACACGGTCTCCCGTTCTAGTGCAGAAGATGAATATAGGTCGGTTGCAAATGTTGTGGCTGAAACATGTTGGCTAAGGAACCTTCTTTAGGAGCTTCATCGATCGGTGACTAGTGCTACTGTGGTCTCTGTGGTCTTCTGTGATAATGTCAGCTCCATCTACATGACATAGAATCCAGTTCATCATCAACACACCAAGCACGTGGAGATCGATCTACATTTTGTACGAGGCCGTGTCACCATAGGCGAGGACTGGGTTCTTCACATTCCGTGTTCTTCTCAATTCGCGGACATTTTCACCAAACGATTACCATCTCCTCTTTTCTTGGATTTTCGGGACACTCTTAACATTTGTAGACGCCCATTTGCGACTAAGGGAGGATGTTAGAATATATAGCCGTATTGTATTTGTATAGATATACGGTTGTATATGTGTAGTCCTTGTATAGTTGTCCGTGTATTATATGACCCGAACTCTGCGTTGTAACCTCTATATATTGATCAATACAAGGCACCACAACGTGCGGTTTCCATAATCTTACAATTAAGAGTAAAAAAGTTACTCGCTAGTTGCTCAGTACTCTATTTCTACTTCTCGACCGAGTGGTCAAGTATAACTTTCCCACCGTCTTCTGCCCACCCAGCTCCTCCCAAATTCACACATACGCTCCCCACCGCAAACCTAGCTTCACTCCGGCACCCTCCATGGTCGGATCCTCCCGCTGTCGTCCCCCTCTACCGGTTCAGAGCAAGAATAGAGGAAACTACTCCCACGGAAGCAAATCCTGCAAGTGGCCCCGTGGCGGCGAGTACTTGTTGTACTCCGACCTGTCATCTCCCATGAAGCGTAAGTAAAACAGAGTGACCCAGCGCTCTTGAGGAACGTGGGTCGCGGAGGTCACTTCTAACCACCAAGTGCAGGGGCTCACCGTAGTACAATTCGATAAGTATTTGAGTGTCGAACCTACGAGAAGCTGAATGTAAACTATCTATTCTATAAAGCACTATAACCCACTTATATGGAATTCTATGCAAAGATAGAATATATAGTGTGTTTGTGTGTGTGTGGAGAGAGGTTTGTACTATAAAACTATATGTGCTGAAATTAAAATAAAATAAGTAAAACTAATGCAACAAAAGTAAAGTGCAGTAAAGTAAAGTGAGATGCAGTGAAGTGGAGTGGAGTAACTCAAGAGATTAAGTGTTCTTGCATATTTATACTTCATTTGTGTGGTTGTCATTATTAGTGAAGTGCAAAGATAGTCTTTTTATTGTTTCTTATAAGGAGGAGCCATGAATAGGTGCATCTATATACATGAGAAAATACACCCCTAGTGATTGATGCCAAGGCCAATTAAGAGCAAACAAGGGAATTATTAAGACATAAAGTCCAACCACCACATTTAGATCTAAGATCCCTGTGATAATACCCCGTTGATTAACCATGAATTAATACAACATGTATCTCTAAGACTTGGGATTCACTTTCTGTCAAACTCCGGCTATCCCTCATCGTATCAACATGCAACGGTGACAACCTTGTGCATCCCCAACATATGTGTGCACTCATATGTTAGTACAACGAGATCATCATAGAAGATAATATATACTTGTTTGCAACCAACACAAACTATCTCACAATTACCATGGACAAGTCACTACTCAAACAAATACATGGAGACACAAAATACCATAGAAAATTGATAGATTGCAATACACATCATGTTTGCCAAGAGATTACAAAGGGTAGATGAAGATGTTGATGTAGAAGTTGATGAAGATGCGCAGCCCCAAGATGAAGATGGCGATGAAGATCCCCGTGGCGGAGGCCACGGGAGGCGGCGGCAGCCCGGTGCGCGGCTCCTGGAGGGGCGGCGGCCCTAGGGGCAGCAGCCCCTTACCCCTTCTTCTTCCTTGGACTTGAGGATTTTCGTCACATTGGATGGATGGCTCCAAAACAATTCCCCTCAATATTATATAGAGGTGGAGATGCAAGTTTGGCCATGTGATGGATGCTCCTTTGATCCAAAAGCTCTTGGCACCTCTAGAACCTTCGCAGGAATAGGACTCCCCTCTGTCCTTTATGAGCCTATAAAGTCGTGGCTTGACCGTATCATTCAAGTATGGAAATAGTTTGAGTCAATAAAGTCACATTTTTTTTTTTTGTTTCTGAAACTTCCTCTGTACCCTTCCGTAAAACGAGCATATCTTTCGCATAAGAACTCCATTTGGGGCGTTTTTACGTTAAATTAAACTTCTGTAAATTCTCTACAACTTCTCGGCTCTGTTTTGGGCTATTTTAAAAGGTATCTTGCAGTGACAGATTTCAGGAAACTCCTTTCACCATAATGGCCAGTTTACTTTCATATTTGCCTATTTCCTACACAATAAAATTTAAAATAAGAACTTATGCACTTTTGCAACTATTAATAAGTTATAATCCCAATAAATATAATAAAATTGCAATATAATAAGGATTTTAGTACAATAAACTACAAAGTTCACACCCACTTATGAATCTAGATCAGCAACTTCCATTCGGTGGCGCGGGCGTATCCAATCCGAACCGGTGCACCTCCACGGTGCGGATGTGCAGCTCAACTTCGCGCTCAACAACCCCGATTGACCACACTCGGATGTGGCCGTCCACCGTGTGGTTGGTGCACGCGACCTACGGAGGATAGTAAGGCTTTCGAGTGCCTTGAGGCGGAGCGATCCAACAAGCCCTATATGGAAATGCTCTGCTCCAAGCATTCAAAGCTTGTCGAGGAGGAGCGCCATGCCTTTTTTTTAGGGACAGCGTCAAACGCAAACGCTCACATACACACGAATATACTTACCCCTATAAATACGCACACACCCTACCCCTGTGAGCACTTCCAGAATACTGAGCCGGCAATCAAGTCTTGAAATTACCGCTGTCTCGCACTGAAAAATATTCCTCGTTTATGAGACTCACACTTGTGAAACCTAGGGTTTGAACTCGGCTAGGTTGGGGAACGATCATCCTCCTAGCCAGCCAACCTCAAGTTGGTTCTCGGAGCGCCAAGCCTTTGAGAGCTACAAGGCTAGGGCGGCCGCCAGAGACAGGCCATCCAGTGCATCGGTCATCGACCTCAGCTCCAGCGACGACTAACGACTCGGTGAAGAAGGCGATTGACAAAATCTTCAGTAGTAGCGAAGAAGGTTTTTAGGTTATATTCCAGGTTATGTAGTTTATTTAGTAGTTTCATCTAGTTTAATGTACTAGTTTAAATCAAACATGTATGAATTTATTTTAAATTGGAATAAATTTGGGTTTAAGAAGTTTGATAAAGAATCGACTAGAAGCGGCTATTTTTAAAATTGGAATATTTTTTTAAATAGAAAATATACTCCTCTAAAATCTAAGGGGTCGGCGGGAAATAGTATTCACTAGCCAGCTCTGTTTAAAAAACATAACTCGGCCATTTATCTGCAAAGTGTATGGCATCCGTTAATTACAACTCCGAATCCTAATGCACCGCTGGACATGATATTTAGACTGTACCATACCCTAACCACATCTTATTTATAAGCACTAAACTTATCAATTATAACGAACGGCAAGTCTCAACCACACCATGTCTCTGTCTACTTGCCAAATATACGGAGCCCTACACTACAGTTTATCGGAGCTACGGCCTACCGAACTGTGGCCGTTTATGGCAGCCTCGTTGTTTATGATCAGCAGCGCGACCTGCCTGAACCTACCTGATGGTGCCATCGCAACCTGCTGCTTCAGGAATCATCCTGCGGCTACTTAACTTATCCCACATCCATAACGTTTGCCATGTCTGTTTCGGCATAGCAGAGAATTGACGGAAAGCATTCTTAGCTGAACAGTATCATAGGGCAGTATATATATGCAGGTTTAGTAGCATCATCTTTCAAAGACCTGGCAAAAATAACATTGTTAGGGTTGTTGTTGATTATTCCCCTTCTGCAGATGGCATCGATCGAATGTGTTTAGTTCCATCTGCACCAGTAACGCATCGTCGATATCATTTCATTTCCTCTCCTTGAAGCTTTCCAATGGCATCATTGGCGGGTCGCCGGTGGTTGCTGGCTCGTTGGTATCCTCGTGGCCCCTGGTACAGTTTACAATTAGGGTTGTTGCAGGTAGAGCTGTAGAGTAGCCGTATGTATGCAGGAAGTGTGATAGCTCATCTCTACCCAATCAATCAGATGCGAGCTACACCTACTTTGTAAAATAAATACAGACTGTCTTTGAGAGGTCCAGATAATCTCAAATATTTGATGACACCAACTCTCGATTCCCACTGTCCGTGTGATGCATGTTTTAGAACTCGGGAGGAAGAATATGCATATACTGGACTACTGGAGTAGTAGAATTTGATCAACCAAGACCGCCAAGCGCAACAACCCATCATCATCGTTCCTAGCTCGAATAAACGAGAAGTCCGGAAGAGACAAAAATCCTGCCTACCTAGATACTTAACCGATGTTAAGTTCAGACTTCAGCCCGAGCCCCTCCAAATCTATCTATCTATTATCTATTCTATTATATACTAAAAGCAAAATAAGGGTGTTTTTAGAGGCACCAGGTTAATCCACATATGCTAATAAAATATAAACCAATAATTTTAATCTTAACGTCTGAGATTAAAAGATATGAAGCGTTACGTACAACTATTTACGTGTACAAAAATAATCTCATGGCACATAACAACCATATGGGTACACACGTGTTTTGTTACAATGCGTGTACAATAAAATTGATCGATGGATAGATTTTGTTTAAGAAAAACAAAAAACTGATCGGTAGGGAAGTCCACGCACTTCACGTTTACATAGCATGCTAGAGGATTAGAAAATGTGGAACCGAATAGGATATGTCCTCTGATTTGGTTACCATGCGCGTAGTTGTACATGGTTTTTAGGCTAGCAGTTTTTTTTTTTTGGATCCTGAACATGTCACGTATAAATGCCCTTCGACCTACAAAGAAATAATCGGCAGCTATGCTAATCACGTCACCTAATGAGTTTCATGTTTCGTGTGCTTCACCATTCCGGCAAATACTATTTTTCCGGTTTGAGCACTTCCTCATTAGTCCGTTACTTGCTCCGGAAGTTAATAGGATGCACCATTTTTTACTCGAGTCAGCCTGATTAAAAACCGGAAAAATAATTTGAGTTCGTGACATGTATGTTTAAATTATTTTTAACTACTACCTCGGTCCCATTAAAAATATTTTAGATTTATTTATATTTAGATGTATCTTGATACTATATTTAGTCTGAACAAATTTAAATTTAGACAGAGTTAAGATATTTTTATTGGACGGGAGAGTATATATAATTTGAACTGATATATAGTTTGTATCATATAACTTATATATGGAGGTGCCATTCCGAAAAAACATATACATGAAAATCGTACAATTATAAGATAATCAATATGCTATTGGCAAACCAAAAAAATGATAATCAAGATGCAATGTACAAAGTGGAATTTGAGAAAAACGTAACTTTAAAATTAATAAATACTTATTGAGGTATGGAAAAGGTTGAAGATTGATAATTAAGAGCCTTAAAATTTTGACTGGTATTAATTTGCTTTGCCATTTTTTGAATTAAGAACCCCAAAACTTTTTATAATACGAGAAAGCAAGCAAACATATTGCAGGCTTGCCAGGCAGCTCGAGACAGCCATTTGAGCTTCACGTTTCCACGTTCAACACATACTCCGCTAAAAAGTGGTGAAGACTATGGCAGCTAGCTAGATTGAGTATAGAAAGTAGAAGCATATATATGCCGAACCTAACTAGCTAGAGATGCGCCAGGTTAATAAAAAGGGCGAGAGATATGTATGTATGTATGTACACTAGCTACAAGGTAGAACGTGGTTGCAATGCACATGCATGTGCGCTAAGATATGTAGTGTTTTGTCAAAAAAAGTGTGAATTCATCAATATGTGAAAGTATCCCTATGCATGGTTGAGTATGTAGAATAGAAGCATTGTTTGACTCACTAGGCGTAAACACAAAACCGGAGTCATTTTCAAAATTCACAAAGTCACTAAATAGGTCACTCTATCGACGAAAACACCCCGTTCGACAAAATACTCTTACATAACACATGTCGTGCTATCGATGAGAATATCACCTCACGCTGAAATACCATTTCTTCTTAATGGACACACATGTCTAATTCACCACTGACTAATCGTGAGCTATGGAAATTAAATGTCGTTCGACTGAAAGATAGCATCACGTAAAATTATAGTTTTATCTACTTCTCTAATATCACTTTGAAATGGCAACACATGGTTTTATCTTCACAGATATCGTCATTCGCCTACAAATGTAAGATAGTCGGAGATGATACTTGCATATGTATTACTTTGTTTTCCATGAAGCCATTATTTATTTTTTGAGAATACACCCTTGATGTTGTACTAATCATTTAGAAGAAGATGCCAAGAAGGCCAATACAATGCGAAGAAGGATACAACTCCACAGACCCCACAAGATACATTGTCGAGCGGCAAACAACACATTCTATACAAACACGATGATAAACGAGTCGACCTGCCCAACATCATGTTACAAATGGTGAGAAGAAGGAGCACATGATTCTGAACCACGTCAATAACGGAGCAGGATACCGCCAAAACTCGACCTCGACTCCAAGGCAACCAAGACCAACGTACCTACCCTCATGAGCCTAGAGGGAGTTAGCAAGAAGAAGGCAGGGTTTTGATAGATTATGGGAAGACGTCGGGCACGATGCGTCCGCTATATAGTAGATTGCGTCCTGGTAGCCAAAGCCTTGAGCAGCGACCAAACACTGCATCACCACACGCCCTTAGAGCATCTCTAGTCGCGTCCCCCAAACCGTCCCCCAAAGCGCGCCGGATCGAGCGTTTGGGGGACGTGTTTCGTTCGTGCCGCGTTTGGGGGACGTCGCTTCCCAGCCGCGTCCCCCAAACGCCGCCCCCAAACATTTAAAATAATTTTTCTGGCATTTTTATTTCAATTTCCACAAACTAATACATAATTGGGAACGTGGTTTACACGAAGACATAGTTTGGAACATGGTTTTCCACAAACTAATACATAGTTTGAACCATGGTGGACACAAATATAAAATATTGCAAAGAAACTAAACCTAACTAGGCCGTGCATCGAAGGTTTCGTGTGTTCGCTGCTAAGAAAGAACACTCGAGGGCACACCTGATCACCTAAACTGGAAAATCCAGCGGGAGGATGGTGCCCTTGTTGATTCTACCGATGAGGCGAACAGGCAGAAACCTCCGTGCACGTATTCGCTGCGAAGAAACAACACTCATTCAGTCGTCCTCCTCGTCGGTGCTGTCGTCGTGGGAGTCCCTGTCGACGTGGTAGTCCCGGAGGCAGCGCCTCTCGTCGAAGACCTTGACGCTCATGTCCCTATTGCCGAAGTAGGAGAACACGAGGATGAAGCCGGCTTCGAGGCTGTGGTGGCGCGCGAACTTCTCCCAGCCGATGTTGAGGTACATCTTGCCGCGCGCGTCGTAGATCGCCTTGACGATCCACCGGCGGTAGCCGCACGAATGCTCCCGCAGATGCATCGTGCGCGGGCGTACGCCGCCGACGTACTCGGCGAAGGAGTCCGGCAGCCTCCGGATGCCGCGCGGGTCGCCCTTGAGGACGTGGACGAACTCGAACAGGACGTCCGGCTCCACGTCCATCTCCGACGATGAAGACGACGGCGTGGGAGGCGACGGCGAGCGTTCAGCTATGCCGCGGCCACGACCACGACCACGACCACGGCCGCGGCCGCGAGGTCGGCCTCCGCCTCTACCGGACATAGCGTCGAGTCTTGTTGAGAGATGGTGGCGGCTAGGGTTTGGGAGAGAGGCGCTAGGGTTTGTGTGTGAGAGGGACGATGAGAGGCGCCCCTTTTTATAGGCCTGAGGGAGGCGGAGGAGCGGTGGCGCTCATTAACGCCGGTACGCAGAGCTAGGCGCGACGGGACGCGTCGCTGCGCCCTCTGCGGGAACCGCACCGTCGGCTGCGCGCCAATAACTTCCGTCGCGAGGTAGGCGACGGTTAGGTTTAAATTAATTGTGCCGCCGACGGGTCGGCCCCGCCACTCCCCGCCTCGCTTTCGTTGTGTCCGGCGTCCCCGGAGCGTCCCCCGTGGGACGGGGACGGGCTCGGGGCGCCGGACACCGTATAGGGGCGCGCCGGACAAAAAAGGGCTTTGGGGGACGCGGCTGGAACGCTTTTTTTGTCCGGCGCGCCCCAAATCCCTTTGGGGGACGGTTTGGGGGACGCGACTGGAGATGCTCTTAGTCTCCAATTGACACATCGGTCCCTTCCCAATGGCCAACATAGCGTCTTCAAGAATATAACAACACCATGGAGCCATAGCCGCTTGGTCCTATGGACCGGACCTAGGGTTTTCCCCGAACTCTGAGGAAACGGAAGTCAAGGTGAAGGCCGAATACACGCCTCCATGAAGGTAATGACGCGCGTAGGAGTTGCCGTGTTCACGCCGAGCAGGGCTTTCGCCCCGGCCATACCCACTAACCCGAAGTAGCATGAGCATGTGGGGGACGGTGATGGAAGAGGCCGGATTTATCCACTACCATCCAGAGGACAGGAACACCAAAGTTGTAGAAGGCCGTGCCCACAACCGACATCACCAGACCACATCCACCAGCCAAATCGAGGTCTCACTCCCACATCCTCCACTAGGGGCCTCGACGGCCTAACTGTCAGTTGCTCGCACCACCATGGTGTCCGGCAACAGCAACATCTAGAGCTTCCACACTGCTTCGCTAGCGCAGGATGCCGCTCCCCCGCCACTGCCGGACAACGACACAACACCGCCGCCAATTCGACACCGAAAAACACCACCGCTGCCGCGAGGAAGGGGGCCGACGCCCGGGGAGAATGTCCACGCCGCCGGCCAGGCTTCAACCGACGGGTCTTCCGACCGCTCCGAGGGAGTGGAGTGGGAGGATTTCTTGGGCCGGTGGCGCGGTAACCTCCCATGTAGACTAACCCTAGGTGACGTGGGGGCTCAAAATGTTCCTCCAATGAGTTGTGGAGAATGATGCCATTATTATAGTTGTAAAATTATATATGTATCTTAAGGTTGATAGCCATTGGAACATATCTTTATTTCTCTACCACTGTCAACACACTAAAGATGATGCCCTCGCATTTGCGAGGGCCACTGTGCTAGTTTTACATAACAGAAGCAGAAGACCGTCCAGGCAACACAACCCAGTCGCACCTTACCATTTTGACTATCTGTCTATTTCCCTTCCGGAATCAGGTGTGCCAAGTTTACATTCTTCGGTTACCATCTTTGGTCTTTGCAAGTTTTTGTAGTAAACTGGAGAAATCATGTCTGACTTCGTCTAACTAGTGAAGAATCTCTTGTTTCAAGCCTAAAACTGAAACCGTACGTACGAGTTGTCCTTTCCGGTTGTGGATTTCCAAGAACGAATACCAGTCAGAGCAGGCCTAACCTGACTGACTGACCCGTTCAAAGGGGCTCTCCAAGATAGCTGGAGATTCTGCATGACCCACATAGTTCCGTGTGATCTGCAAGCACCTTGTCAACCCATGGGTTTGGACCTTTATGTCATCTCCAACAGGGTGGCGTACTTCGGAAGTTTAAAATGATCACGCGCGTCCGTTTGCATCATCCGGCGGATACAAAAATAGTCAGGGGTCCATTTGTGCCGAGGGGTATCTCAGTGGGCCGACGTATTTTGTCCGTCCAGACCATTTTTTTGAAATCTCCCAAAACAGCAAAAACAAGCAAATTGCACCAAAATATGGCCATCAGATTGGAAATTTAGGTCTCAATAAGTCTAGCATATTGTGCACATAGTACGACACAAAATATAGTCCAAAAGGGACACAATATGTCCATGATCAACAAATACAGTTCACAATGAGACCATGGCGCTTGACATGGGCGCGGTAGATCAGGCGTCTCACGCGCGGATTTCGGCGCGCCTCTTCAGGAATCAGGCCTTGGTGTCTTTATCCATGATGGTCAAGTCGGTCAACATGATCCTTGTGTCCTTTGCCTGGATCTTGGCCGCGGCGTCCATCCTTCTAGCCTCGATGTCAAGCCTTTTGGCCTCGACGTTCATCCTTTGGACCTCAATGGCCTCTTTGGTGAGGGTGACGTAGATGGCAGCAGAGACCTCCTTTTCCAGGCGCCTCTTCTCGTCCCTTTTGGCCAGGCGACTTGAGATTCGGCCATGATCTTCTCCAAGGCATTCTTAGCTCAACGCAAGGGATGATGCCTCCCGGGCAAGATCGGTCTTGGTAGCCTTATGGCACCAGGGGCGAGGTGGAAGGGCTTTATACCCAGGATCGTCGTCTTCACCACCGACGACCAACATGGTTGTCCCATTCTTGACAGCTTCATGGTAGGCCGCATAGCCAATATCCACTTCGACGTGTCCTTCAGCTTCTCCCAACAATGGACCATATAGAAGCCCTTCTTATGTAGCTATGGGGTTGTCTGGGGCGGTGGCTGGGAAGGTTTCCTCGAAATCCATGGCGGCTGCGGTGAGGAGGGGGTCCATTGCAAGGGGCTAGAGTGTTGGCACCGCTCAACTTTGATTTTTTGGTGCTACGAGTGGCCTCTGGCGGGAATGTGAGCGGCATCCGAGCCACTGGCATGCGGGACCTACGGGAGGAACGGCGGTCACTTGGCGCAACCGCGCAGCTTCCGCCGAGACGCAAACTCGGTGCATATTTGGGATGCATATAGTTTATTGGCCTAGGAAACATGTTTAGAAATTACGAATTGACCATTTATTGGCCTAGGAAACATGTTTAGAAATTACGAATTGACCATTTATTGGCCTAGGAAACATGTTCAGAAATTGCGAATTGACCATTTTTTGACGAGCCGACGAAACGGGCCAGGCCTAATAACACGTGAGGAGTTTGTGTTCTGTATGTGAACTCAAGCAGGCCTGGGTGCTGATAGCCCAGGGAGTCCGATCCAGGCACCCAGCGTATGATCGCGAACCAAAGTGGCCAGGCCCAATAACACCTGATGATTTGCGCCTCCATTTCTGTATGTCAAGTCAAGCAGGCCTGGACACTGATAGCCCAGATGGTCCGGTCCATGGACCGATCGTAGGATCGTAGGATCATTTTACGCATTCTCAGTCCCCGTGGAGGCGACCATGTGGACCCGGCACGCAGGCTTTAGTCCATCGTAGACCACTCGTGTGCACCGCTCTCCGTCCATCTTCCTCCTCTCCCGCTTCCCGGCAATCCCGCGACGCCAGATGATAACGCCAAAACCCTAAACCCCCACCCACCGCAACCCAATCCCTTCCCGCCGCCGCCTCGCCCGGCCGGCGGACTTCCGGAGCCGGAACGCCGTTCATGAGCCCCGCTGCCGTCGCCTCGCCCAGCGATGCACAAGATTGTCCCCCGAGCCGCCTCCTTCCTTGACGCCGCCGCAGCCCGGCCGCTGCTGCCCTCCTCCCCCATGCCCGCGCTCCGCCTGGCCGGTCCGCTCCTGGGCACGCGCTCCAACCCAGTCGCTACCCGCCTACGCCCGCGGTCGTGGCCCCGCTGCGGCGGTGGCGGCGCGGTCGGGAGGAGAGGGATCTGCTGCTCCGCTGACGAAGCGGGGCGCGGGGACGATGCAAAGGAGGTAGATGGGGGTCGTATTTCGCCCGAGAGGAGGCAGAGAGGCCGGGGCGATGCGGCGACGGGGAGCGGGGAGCTGCTCGCCATTCCTGGGGTCGGGCCGCGGAACCAGAGGAAGCTCGTGGAGAAGGGGTTCGATGGCGTCGCGCAGCTCAAGCAGCTCTATCGGGATAAGGTGAGCCCGCTCAGCTGTTCTCGACTGTTCATATTGGTTTGTTTCCGTTTTATTATCCTACTTCGCAAAATTGTAAGCAACTCGTACGCCTGGAACCTTCAGTAGTTCAGTCGACACTATGAATTGCATTGGCACGGAAATTACAACCTAGGAAGGCACCAATACTGAACTTATCCCGGCAGCTGCAACTGCAAATGCAAATGATGAACTGATTTTGAACTGAAGTGACTAATATGATTGCGGTTGCATTTTCCTGTGCGATCCTCATTCAGAAATACTGCTGAAGTTGGTATACTGTGATTGCCAGCAATCCTCTTAGTAATTTTGCATGTTTCCATTATTCGCCCATCTTGATGACCAACTCAGCAGCATAGAAACCTTGATGTAGATCCGCACTTCTTAGTAGTGATGACAGAGGATTGGTTAATGCACATTTGCTCCACAAGGCACAGCAGCGATGCAATAGCACTCAAGTCTGTCACTGTTTATGCTGCATCTCATGAGCTTCAGATATGCTGTCAAATTGGCATTGTTTGTAATCTCACGTAGAATAGGTAAAATTCATCCACGTTTAGTACATAAAACACTAGTGGAAATTTCAAAAGCATTTTGTGGTGTGCATGAAGTGTTAATTCACTTTTTTTCCTGGCCAAAGTTGGAACACCATGCCAAATCTTCTCCAGTAAGATGATATAGTCTTACGGAACTATCATGTTGAAATTCAAAGAAACAGAACTAATGCCTTTATGAGTTATCTTTTGGGTATACTATATGCTCCTTAGCTCATTCTGGCAATCCTTCTATACGAATATGTTGATTATTTTTTCACTGAAATTTCTGTTGATTTAATCTAACTTCAAAGTTGTACTAACACTTAGCAATTATGTGCACTTTTTTGCAGTTTTTTGGCAAGTCTAATGAGAAAATGGTTGAATTCTTGCAAAGTTCAGTTGGCATCATACACAAGAACCATGCTGAGAGTATAACTGTGTTCATTAAAGAGAGTGTTGATGAGGAGGTGAAAGATACTGACACATCTAAGCCTTGCAGAAGTAAGAGGCTGACCTTTTGTGTTGAAGGGAATATCAGTGTTGGGAAATCTACTTTCCTTCAAAGAATAGCCAATGAGACTATCGAACTGCGTGACCTTGTGGAAATAGTACCTGAACCTGTTGGTAAGTGGCAGGATGTTGGTCCTGACCACTTTAACATACTTGATGCTTTCTATGCTGAACCGCAGAGGTATGCATACACTTTCCAGAATTACGTCTTTGTGACGAGGCTCATGCAAGAGAAGGAGTCTTCAAGTGGGATAAAGCCTCTCCGACTGATGGAAAGAAGTGTTTTCAGTGATAGAATGGTAGGTCTATATTTTGCTGAAAAACCTAGTTCCGATTGAGGATCCAGACCTTGATGAGTTTTCACTTTTGCTCTATCTCACTGGCAGCATGTTTTCCTTTGTAACGAGTGCTCTTCTTTTCATTTTCCAGGTTTTTGTTCGTGCTGTTCATGAAGCTAAGTGGATGAACGAGATGGAAATCAGCATCTATGACTCCTGGTTCGACCCAGTTGTGTCATCTCTACCGGGTCTTATCCCTGATGGTTTTATTTATCTAAGAGCTAGCCCTGACACCTGCCACAAAAGAATGATGGTTCGGAAAAGAGCAGAGGAGGGTGGTGTTAGTCTTGATTACCTTCAAGGTTTGCACGAGAAACATGAAAGCTGGCTTCTTCCTTCCAAAGGACAAGGCTCCGGTTTGTTGTCAGTCAGTCAGCTTCCAATGCATATGGAGGGTTCCTTACATCCGGAAATACGAGATCGAGTCTTCTTCTTGGAAGGAGATCATATGCATTCTAGTATACAGAAGGTAACTTTCTCCTACCTTTGTTTGCTTAAGAACGATCTTGTAAGGAGTTATTTGGTCACATGGTGATGCTTTTTCCCAATTAGGTACCTGCTCTGGTCCTTGACTGCGAAAACGACATTGATTTTAACAAGGATATTGAAGCTAAACAACAGTAAGTTTGCAAAGCCTTTGTATCTTTCAGATCATTTTTCAACATTTATTTATTTTCTTTTATTGTTAAGCAGCATTATTTTAAAAACTTAAATTCTTTGAGTTTAACCTTTGAAGCAATTGAATTACCAAAAAAATCGTTAACAGATTTTAGGTAACCACATGAAAAACGAACTTTGTTGATCTACATGTGCCAAAACTGTACTCATAACCTAGTCTTTCATGCTAGGCTCCTTACCTCACATCTGTTCATTTGTTCATTTCTGTGTGTTAGGGTCAAGTTCTCTTTCATGTCAACGAGAATATATGTGTACACATTTTAAGTAAAATATTTGCTAATTTCTAGTATATGCTTTCAATACATCTTTAATTTACTACTCCCTCCGATCCATAATAAATGTCGGGGTTTTAGTTCAAATTTGGGTCAAGTTCTCTGTCATGTCAACGAGAATATAACTGTGTACACATTTTAAGTACAATATTCGCTGATTTCTATGTGCTCCTCGATACATCTTTAATTTACATGTTTTGTGCTTCACTACCTTATGTAACCCTTGTTCTGTACCGATTGATATCCTGCCTGCTAAATTGTTACCAAGTGAATTGTCTGAAAGCTAGATTTGGTTAGGATATGGATGGATAACACATATACCTCCACCTGTAAACTACCTGAACTGCTTATAGGTAGTTCTTTGCATACGACTTGCTCCAGTAATTCCTGTGAATTGCTTTTGTGACTAAGTCTATAGCTTACTAAGTCTGTATTTACACACCTGTAAGAAACAGTGTTTTGATGCGACTCCATACCTGGTTTGCTATCCATGCATCCTGGTTAATGTTTTGCTATTTCTTCCTTCTAATACTTGTGTAGTAATTTCAGATATATTTCTGTTGACACTGGTGTATATTGTGGAGGTTTCATTAAATTACATGTCCTTGTTTTGCATTTGATCAAATTGCATGCCAGGAGCCTCCTGTCAGTATAGGGTGTGCCATTTAATCAAAGGCCAAATTAAGACTTGACATTTTATGAAAATCTCACACATGATTGTTTCCAGCATCATGCAATATCTGTTTATAATATTATCACCCAAAGTCCTGAACACCCCATGTGCTCTTAAATTCCTTCAAAATCTTGCACATGTTTGATGTTTCAATTTTTCCCATGAAGATATGCTCGGCAAGTTGCGGAGTTCTTTGAATTTGTGAAGAAAAAGAATGAATCTGCATCTGCGGAGACAAGTGGTGGTGCTAAGAGTATAAGCCAACAGATTGTGCTTCCTGGCGGAGGTGATTTGTGGGTCCCTAGACCTGGAGGCAGCCCTTTACCAAAATCTGCTCTAGAATCTCTTGAATCTAAATTTAGACGAGCGATGTCTTCCTTTTTCTCAAAGTAGGAGCAAACATCCCATATGCAACCATCATGTTCTGCCCACGATATGGTGTCTTATAAAATCTGCTTGGTTCATCTTCTGGATCTAAAAGTACGACCTCTTGACTGGCTACCGACCTTATAAAAATGTTGTATAATCCCAAAATGTAGGTTGCAGTGCTAGCAGACCTTATAGTGCTAGCAGTGCTGTACGATATAGTATCTAACTTTGTGTGCCTGTAAATTATGATCTGACTACTTGTTTCATGCATGGTACCAGTTAGTAGCATCAAAAAGTAAAATATATTGTGTCTATCTGCACTTTCACGTTGTTGCTTGTCTGCTCGGTACAAAAGTGTATTCAGTAAGTGTTTTTCAATATGAATCACATGATTGCACCCATGATCTTGTCCATAGAAGTTCTATAGACGCCAAGGGTTCTTTTGAAGATACTGTTCCCGATTTTGTTTGCTGCAGATCAACAACTAGGTTTACAAATACATATCAACCTGAGCGAGCCTGAAATCTACACAAATTGGGGTTCGAAGACTTTGAATTCAATAACTGATGTAGACATGGTTTTGGTGACATTGAGCTAGCATAATGGCTGGTACCAGGTGTGGCGGAGGGCAGGAAAATACAACAAACAACAGAGGAAACGAGGTGGTAAAACCTAGATTTGAAATGTGAAGCGTGATGACGAGCTTTGCTAAATTTGAAATGTGAACCTAGATTGACGGAGATCTCGGAAAGCGGAGGGGATTGCTTTGCTATCCTCATTCTTTTGCTTGCTTGGTCTTGCTTGTCAGGGCCGTGAAGAGGAATGCTATGAAGGAAGTATTCTATGGTCGCGATTAAAACTGAAATAAATTGAACAGACGACCACCGACTCGCATATATGATAGTAAAGACTATCGGACGACTGGCGGGCAGCTTGTCGCAGTACTACGAGTCCTCATGCTGCTGGACAAGTTGAGTGGTGTGAGAAGGAACTGTGGAATTTCTACGTCCGTGCATGGACAGTGAACGGCGTGTTCCGTCCGCCAGTCCGGATCACCAGTTTTCGCAGAGTCGGCTGCACGCGCTTCCCGTTGCGGTTGGTTGTCTGGTCGGCTCGGTCGTTGTTTGTGACCGGAGATAAAAATCTACAGAGGCGGCACTATCATAAGAGCGTAAAGAGAGAGCTTCCTAGGGCGTGATCGGTGCTCGCATGGGTTTTTCCCTTTCTCGTGCAACTTAGCCCGCTAGTTACAGTATAAGTGGAAATTTGATTTGGACCAGTTTCGTACTATGATTGGTCGCAAACAATTTTATTTGGGTTCGGTGAGAGAAATGAAAGGCCATGCAATTGGTAGGTTGCACGTTAGGAAGTGTTGTGGCTAACTAAACTAGTTCAATCTTAATTCCCTCCGTCTGCCTAACAATTCATTGATTCGAGATAAGATCTACATGAAAATTGTGCTCCTCGACATTGTGATTCCATTCCTGCAACCGGTTCGTACTTTCGAAGCACCGTTGTAGATCAAAGGATGATTAAAATGATTTAGATTAGAGCCAATATTACCTAATATGCTTGTATGCGTGGAGGCGCCAAGGGCGCCACTTTTTTGCTTGACCAAGCTTGCAGCCGAGAAACAGTGGAATCGAGCATGCCTATCGAGCTAACTTTTGCCTACATCTAGCCTGCTTTAAGAAGCGTGTTGTGCAGGCAATCTTTTCCTCCGTGGCTTATCAAACGCCCGTCTTTAGACCCAGTGCACACGGGGCTTGTGAGCAACCAATCAGGACTAGGAGTCTACACAAACATCTGATATTCTGAACACATGAGCTTAGCTGAGAGTTTGGGCATGTTTGGTTGCCCGTGGAGTCGTTTCTCGGCTCCAGTGCGTCAAAAGTCGGCTGTTTGGTTGCCTACCTCATCTCTAAAATATTGGCATGCACGCTTCTTAAAGCACCTTTTAACCTGCAGAAAGAGGAACACACAAATCGGTTGCTTCCGAGCTAAGCTTTGCCCGGTCGAAAAGGGAATTTTTTTGCACCGAGCTCATGGGAAGGCGGAGACGGTGCGAGCTCGAGTGCGTCCCCAAAAGGTCGGCAGGAGAAATTTCACCACGTCTCGCCGATTCACACCGCTATATATCACCGCTCGGCTCACCACGAAAAACCGCACCACCATCCTCCCCCCCCCCCCCTCGAGCTTTCTGTGCAAGCAAGAAGGAGCTTCCTCGACGAGAAGGTAAGTGGTGCCATCTTCCTCCTCTTCTCGAGCTCTTTGTTGCCTTCTCCACTACTCTGATGGCGGTGAGTAGAGCAAACCCTACATAATGTGGTAGATCTACCTCCTTTGTTATTGAGGCCCATAACAAGTCATTGCCGAAGCTCATGCATCTGCAGGATGCAGATCTGTTGTGGGCGCTTGGCATGTGTTCTGTCGTGGTGGAGCAGGCTGAGAATGTTGTTGCCATCCTAACTAGGAGAAAGACAATCAAGGATTGTGTGTAGTGTGGTTGCAGGTTTTGGTGTTGACACAAGTGATGTTGGTGATGATGCTAGTAGGAAGAGGAAAAGGTCGCTCTTGGGAGATGATGATGTGATCGTTGTCTCTTGTATCACTATGGCCGTGAAAGCGGTGGCGGTCACCATCACCACTGCTTCCCCTCCCGATGTGCACCTGGGCCTCTACGACGTCATCATGGTTGTCGGTGGGTTCAGCCTCGAGGCTTTGATGGTAGCTTGAAGTCACCTCTTCGACAACATGGCTTAGGACCTTCCTGGCCAAGCACTACTACCTGCAGTGCTCCATGGTGATGGTGCTGGTGGCGATGCATGCATGATGATGATGTTGGTTATAAATTTTGAAGTTGCCATGACTTGATGAAAACTTATGCCAAGACATGTATATTTTGTGAGGTGGTATATACTAACTTCACACATGATCGTGAACTTCCAGTGGTAGGATTACACCATCTTTTAATGTGGTGGTAGGATGACAACATAGTAGTTGTTGTGATCTTTAGGATCACACTGGCTGGTAGATTGAACTTATGATGGTTTTGTCTATATGACTCATGCATGCTTATGATGCTTATGTTGAATAGCTTGTGTTCTAAACTTGATTTATCTACTTATGTTCCTTTTTCTTTGCTTACACATTATGTATTCGTAGAATTATAATGGTGCATGTTGTACTAGGGGAAGGTTCCAGGAGTCTATAATTCATGGGAGGGCGTACATTATGTCTTCATAGAAATGCATGTGGTACGTGGTGTACTAGGGGAAGGTTCCAGAGGATTCTATAATTCATGGGAGGGCGTACATTATGTCTTCGTAGAAATACATGTGGTACATGGTGTACTAGGGGAAGGTTCTAGGAGTCTATAATTCATGGGAGGATTGCAGTGAACAAGTTACAAGTGGTTACGAGCACAACATCCATACATGGTATAAAACTAGGGAGGAGCCAGAAAAAGCTTAAATGGAGATTTTAGCGCAATAGAGGAGCAACTATGTCTCTTCGAAGGTGTAGCTTAGGGGGTAGGTTGTAGGCTCAAGGACTTCATTATCGTCGGCCTAATCATGTGCATTGTATATCTATAATCTATTGTTTGTCTTAAGCGTGTGTGATCACATGTAAGACCCTAAATCCTAAACTGGTAGATGGTAAGCTCACCACATAGAGGTGCAAGGTTACCATATTGTGTCTTATGCGGGCAACCAAACGCAACATTTTGCATCAGCCCAGCTCAAAAACATAAAATATGGGCAACCAAACAAATGGGGTAAAAACGGTGCCCTCATGCAGCCAAGGATTTTGTGGGCAACCAAATAAGCTGCCAAAACAACTCCCTGTCGCGTTTTACCTTATGCAGTCTCTATCGGACCAAATGTAAAAATCAAGAAAAGCCCATGCAAGCAACCAAACAGGTCTTTGATTTCACATGAAACAAGCACTGATCCACTTCCTCGGCTAGCTGGTCCAGTCCAGGGAGCCTACCACCTCTCACTCGAATCTCGCCCGTTAATTTCCTTCCAATGGCTCACCCCCACCGGCGACGCACTGCCCGCCAGTCATTCGCTAACACATATACTATCAGCCAAAACCGGAAAAGGACCTTGGAGATAATAATCCCATGCACTACGTGACATGCCACACACGAGAGCTGCCACAGGGTAGCCGTCGCCCCCTCAATTCTCACATCAAATCACGCGGCAAAACGCCATGACCGATTCAAAGCTTCCGATCGGGCACCGTCGTCCGACGACACGACCGCACATGTGGATGGATCATGGATTCGGTTATTTGTCGTTGGGGCCGGAGAAGGGAAGTGCCTTCTTCTTCCCTTCCGGTTGCTGATGTGACGAGCGAGATCGATCTGGCAGGGTCGCTAGCTAGACCGGTTCAAAAGCGCTCGACCGAGGACCAGTTCAAAGGTAGGTTTCATCGGCTGTCGTTCCAAGGGCGATCAACGTTAGGGAAGGAGACGAACGTGCTTGCTGGTATTTAGTGCGAGACTTGACAGCAGCTAACTCCTAGCAGGTAGACATGCATCTTTCGAAGCGAAAACTCGAGCTTCTTCTTCCCTGGTAGAAATTAGGAGCTGTGAACTTTGCCTTTTTACCAGCCTCAGGCGACGCTACGAGTGGCCATTGGCAATTTGGCGGAAAGGATAGGTACAAGTTTGGACTTTGTTGCTATCATGAGTCAGATCTATCTATCACTCTCGCTGCTGCTGGGACATCACGGGAGGAGGCTTCGGCCTAAAGTTTGGAATCACTGACCGTGTGGTCGAGTGTTCAGATCACTGAAATTAATTTTGTCATTTTTCTTCAGAGAAGATGAGCATTTCTCTGATCACGCTTTTCCATTTTGTCTTTCGCCCTTGTCTTTCCAAGGTAGAATCAGCATGGCATGGACTTAGCAGAGTCTACCTCCGGATCTCGTGCAGGAAAGTTCAGATATGCAACAGTTGATTTGCGGGCTCTGCCTCGACAATCTCACACCTACCCTCGCATCTGTGCAGAGGTCTTCTGAAGACTGAAGTTTTATCTACGAAGCCAGCGATATAGGTCTAGAACGGAGGATTTTCACAAGAATATCAAACAAACTTAAAAGAAATCAAATTCAGTTCATTCCTCCACAGGGAATTAGTAAAGAAACCTTCAAATCACGAGAGTAACATGTCTACATCGCGAGGAAAACTCCCGTGCCCGCCGGATCTTCATATCAGCAGCCAAATTTTACAGAACGTTAACTTTTTGTACTGTGCCGCAAGTGTATTCCATTGCTGTCGTAGTGTCTAGCGTAGTGGACAACAAGACGGGAACAATCCAGATACTTTCACTTCCTTTCTCTACTCCTGTTCCTACAGGGACAGAATGAAGTGGCGTGGAAGTTGACCTGGTACAAGAAAGCGACAGCGAAAAGGGAGTAGATATTGAAGCTGACCAGGACACATAGGTCGCTAGCTTGCCTTGAAATCTTGCATGGTTTTAGCTAAGCCATAGATCAGTCTCCTGACCTACTATTTTTTCTGGCCATGATCCACAGGCTCGATTGGGATTAAGCCTTGATTGCGCTATGCATTTGGGCTATGTATCCCCTTAATCAGCAAGGCATGCAAAGTAAATCTAATAAGAAATCCGAAACTGCAAACATGCTTCTGAAACCACATGGCGGGTACGTCGGCAGCTATAATCTAAGGGAAAGGGTTAACTAGTCAAACACATCAACGGGACAATCTAATTCATCACTGCACATGCTTACAAAATGGCAAACTGCTCTTAAAACACCATAGGCAATTTAATAGTACTAACAGCCTTCGGCTGTTCAAAGGATTATAGGTGTATATATTTTACTCAAAAGTTCACCAAAGACCAACACAAAGAAATAAGGGACATGCACAGAATCGCTTGTTGTGAAAGCAACAATTAAATACAGAAACTATAACAAAATTCATCACGTTTTCTATCTTTTTTCCAGTATTGACATGTTCAATGAATGCGTAGGTGATATGCATGTGTATATAAAGCCGATTTTCAGAACCTAACCACACGTGTTCCCATAATCTAAGCCACTGGACCAATACAATACCATTTGTTGGAACCTAGCTTGGTACACCGGAACCCCCTTTTAAAACTTAACAAGATAAACTTAGAAAATTATGGAGTAGTTCTACACCGTTAGCTTCAAAATTTAAGTTGTAGTATCCTCATTTTTACAAAACTTGGAAACCCCTCATATTATTTTTCGAAAATTTACATATATAGATAAGTTTCAACTCAATGTGTATGTGTGTGGTTTTTCATGATTTCACAGAACCTACGTTGTTCAAGCTAAGTTCTAGAAAATGTGTATACCTAAACCTAGATTCATTCTTTTCTTGACACAATTCACCTAAGACGATTCTCTAACGGTCTAGATTTTGGCGACAGTGAGTGCTGGATCCAGAATGCTATTTCTGTATGTGTATACATTTTCTATTGAATTTGATGTTTGTACATAAAAAAAAACACCCAATTGATTTCTAACAGAAATTAATATAGATTCACCTAAGGCGAAAAGGTGTGGGATGCAGGGCAATATGCTTACAAATAATAAAAATATTGAGACCATTGTATTGGTCTATGTTTCTTACAAAGCACCTCTACATCGTAGATCAAAAATATAATTGAACTCGAAAGAGGCTCGATATGGTCAATAGTGGGTACATTTAATTGCACATTTAGGGTGTGTTTGGTTAAGGTCATGAAGTGGAATGTAATGGAATGGTTCCACACCTACACTATGTTCCCGTGTTCAGTTGAGAAATGGAATGGAACTAGGTGGTTCCTCAAAACAGAATATACCTTCTCGATTCGGAATGCACTCATACCTCAAAATTGGTGGAATCCCCCGTTCCTCTATGCTAAAGCCACCCATGCTCACCCACCACATCTATTCCCTTAACTTTTTCTGATAAACGCTCCCTATGCATGCTCACATATTCTATTCCTCCGGAATGGAACCATGACATTACATTCGACTTGGTTCCCAAACCAAACACACCCTTAGTAGTACATGGAGAGTGAGATTGAGCGAAGATAGTTATATATACATGGTGTGCATATTGTTTGTCCTAATATTAAACGATGAGTGGGTACCCACCTTTTTGGCACGTCCACAACAGATTTTTTCACTAGCATTAATACTTATGAAAATCCCACCGATGGGAATATTACGAAAATATTTTGAATGTGTACAACCCAAAGATGTATTTAGGGTGCGCATTGTCTTCCTCTATCCTCTCCCGTGCCGCCTCTCCCAGTCCCTCTCATATAAGGCTTCAGTCCACCCCACGGTGTTGTGGAGACCGAGCTCCATGTCATCATGCTCCTTCAATTCCACCCCCTCCCCCAAAAAAAAAAATTTGCGCATGTACACAAAAGGGTGGCAGTGTCATTGCCTCGCCCCCTATCGGAATGCTCCCTGAATGCACGGAGATGTCCTAACATTCAATTTGAACATGTGTGGTGACACCCTTATCAACAACCTATCACCTCAGATCTTCAGGGATTCCTTGTTTTCGAATTTACTCATTCATGTAGAGTCGATGCAAGAGGGTGCGGAGACACGTCATGGAGAGGTATATGTACACATGTGCGAGCGAGGGGGGAAGAATACCATGTATTTGGATGTCATGATACCTGATACGTGCATTTTGCATCATCATTATTGCTACATATAGGGTTAGTTTTCATTGTTATTTGCCTTCATACATTGTTATTTATGCATTTTTAGATGATTTCGGGGACTTTCCTACAAAGTTACCTTCTTTAGTACTTAATTTCTGGGAGGCAGAAAACCTTCTTTTTCATATTTTATTTGTTTCGGGACTATCTGGATCGCAAAAGTTCAAGGAAAAAATACATGATCAGTTTTCCACCCGAAGGAAGGCCGTGACCGAAAGAAACACGCGAGGGGTCACAAGGTGCGAACACGCGGCCAGAAAGTCAGGTCGTGCCACACATGCTCGTTCACACCTCGGACATCGTTTCGCTCCCCCTTTTATTCCAGACGCTATGTTTTTCCCAAAAACCTAAGCCATATTTTTCCTGAGATTTATTGAGGCGGCGGCGAAGGCGAAATTACTCTCCTACTCCGGGAGAGGGCAGATCATGCGGTAGCGGTGTCTCCCGTGAAGGGGAAATCGACGCCATCGACATCACCTCTCCTCCTTGGCTTGGGAGGAGGCATCTCCATCAACATCTCCATCAGCACCACCATCTCCATCTACGAGATCGACGTCATCCCGCTCATAGTTTGTGTTGAATTGAACCCCGGATATTGTTTTTAGTGCTATTGCATGTTGATGCATGTAAAATGCGTACATGAACCTTGTAGTTTATTGCACTAAAATCCTTATTATATTGCAACTTTATTATATTTTTTGGGACTAACCTATTAATAGTTGCAAAAGTACAAAATTTCTTGTTTTAAATTTTGTTGTGTAGGAAATACGCAAATATGGAAGGAAATCGATCATTATGGTGAAATCTGGAGTTTCCTGAAATCTGTCCCTGCAGTACTATTTCAACTTTCAAATATGGCCCTGGAGACCCCCAAAGATAGCATCAAATGAAAAAAATGGAAATTTACAAAGTTGTGGGGAATTTTCATATCTTTAATTTTACATAAAGAACACCCCAATCAGAGTTCGGATGCTCCCATGGTCGCGATATTACTGAAGGGTACAGATGCAGTTTCCAAAATCCAAAAATTGGTGACGTGATTGACACAAACTCTTCATATTTGATGGATTAGGAAGGTTCTATAGGTTCCCAAGAACCCTTGGATCAAAGGGGCATCAATCCCATGACCAATATTGCATCTCCACTTCTATATATTGAGGGGAAACCCTTGTTTTGGAGGATACCAACCATTGTGACGAAAATCCTCCTCCTTGTCAGCCGTCAAGGAGGGGGAAAACCTCTTCCATACCAGCACCAAGTCCAAGGAAGACGAAGGAGCAAGGGACCGCTGCCCCCAAGGGTAGCCGCCGCCCTCCTACCACCGTCGTTGATGAGGGATTAACTCGTCAATGCCTACAAGTTGTAGACTTAGGGTTTCGTGGAAAGTAGAGGGCAAGTAGATCTCGATGGCTGTTAGAGGAACAAATGCGTCTAACTCAACAAAATTAGTGGCTAGGGTTAACAATGATTCGATCCTATTTCGACCCTAGCTTCCTGATGAGGACATCCCTACTACACCACTACCTCCGTCATTGATAAATGAAGATGAACCTGCTGTGAAGCTCAAGTCCAATGAAGTTCGGATTGGACCAATTACAAGGGCTCGTGCGAAACTACTTAAACAACAGGTGAACTTATTTCTAAACGGTACTTTGATTGATGAGAACTTCATACTGCCTAAATCCTATTACTTATGTATCATCAGGTATGAAGAGGAGACGAGCGCCGCACGAGGAGTAGAGGAGCAGCTGGACATGAAGACGGACGTCAAGATGGACGTGAAGCTGGACATGGAGCTGGACATGAAGATATCTCATGGTCGCGCGAGGGAGGAGTGGGAGGCATGCGCGAGAGGAGAAGACGACGTCCGGGCCGGTCCAGGCACCCGGTCCGACCGGGCCCCGGACCGGCCTGCCCGGTCCCCGGCCCGGTTGACCGGTCGCCAACCGGCCGCCAACCGGATATGATGCATCGTACGGGCAAAAACCGGAAAGTTGCGAAGTTTCCGGTTGCCGCCCGGTCGACCGGACGCCGGACCGGCCGACCCGGTCCCCGGCCCGGTTGACCGGATTCCGGACCGGATTCGTCCGAGTCTGTCTCGACCGGATCTATTCGGGTCGGTTATTCTTGTATCTTTTCGACCGGAACTCGTCCCGGACACCTATATAAGTGCCCGGGACGCCCCCTAGCTGCTTCAGACCACGTTTAAGATAAACCCTAGTTCTTAGTTGTTTGCTCTAGCAAAACTATTGAATCCCTACACCATATTGCTTGATATTGTGTAGATCCTGAAAAGTCTTGTGTGATCTGCTGTTCCATTGGGAATTATACGGTTGAAACTTACCGCTTCGTGGTCGGCGGCTACGTGCGCAAGTGTGTGGAGTTGCGAATATCTTGCAGGGTTGAGAGCTGTTGCATTGGCGACAGGGACCAATCGAGAGATCTCATTGCGTCATACAAGTTATCATCCACTTCATCGTCGTGTTTCTCCGCTGCCATCACCCCGTGATCATCATCACCACCGTTGCTTACTGAGAAGATCGGGCCACCCCTTATCATCTTGGTATCAGATTTCCAGTTTTCCTCGGTAAGCCATCCACAATCCACCCCATAGTTGAGTTGTGAGTGTTTCCTATCCAGAAAAAGCCATAAAAAATTAGGGTTAGGGTTTGCCAGAGCCTTAGATTGCACTAATTTCAAGTTTTAGTTGCTTTTCGTAGTTGTTTTTGCGTATCTGTCTCTTTCATCTAGTAGAATTGTTAGGGTTTGTGTTTTCTCTATCATCTAGTTTATCATAGTGTGTCAGTTTTGTTACTCCGAGTCCACATAGCGTACAGTGTGCTTGTTCCCAACCATAGACACAGCCTTTCGATATAAAGTGACTAGAAACTTCCCCATAAGAGACTAGTTTTACCGCTCGACTGGCTGCTCGTTAGGTTCTCGGTGCTTTGCATATTTGCTGTTGGCCGTGTTATCAAGGAGTTGTGTCAGAAAATCAAAAAAAAATTGAAAAGAAGCAAAAAGAGCTACATAGCTGCGTGTGTTATACAAAAAGACAAATCCAAAAAGAAAAGTGAAGTGCTAGTTGAATCAAGTGAAGGCCTAAGTTTACTTTACTGCACCTGTAGTTGAGCAATCTTGTGCCTGTCTCGTTGAGCTTTGCTAGCGTCTCTCTTGTGCATTGCAACCTTTCCCCCATTATATCGCCTTGTGTGAGTATCATTGGTTGTCTACGGTCAGCGCTAGAGCTTGTTATTGGTGCAAATAGGTAGCCTACCTACAGCCCCACATATACCCTGCTTTGTCGTGTGATTTGTTCTTATACCCTTGATATTCGCTTCGCTACATCCGTGCACTAGTTGTTACTACAAGTGGTAAGCAACACTAATTTACTTTGGAACGGTAAGATCTCCTTTTCTTATCGGTTTTGAGTGAGTTGTGAGAGTACCACCATATATTTTTGATTTAGTGCAGTAATCTACTAACGATGTCCGCTAGTGATCATAAACTTGTTAACCGGGAAAACAAGAGTGCTGCCGATATCATCACATGGAGGGAGTATGAGGCTCTTCGTAATGAGATGCGACGTGAATTCCGCGCTCAGGACGATGTGCTTAATGGGAAGGTTGAAGAGATCTCCCAAAAGCTGGATGCTACTCATGTGACCGTCACTACAATGCAAGATCAAATGACGGATGTACAACGCGAGTCTTGCTGATTTGCGTTTGGCGGTTGAGAATTTGACCGCGCAACAACAACAAGAAGATGACGAAGATCCCGAGCTTCAAGATGACGCACACAATGCTCGTGATGCGCCACGTGGTCATCGTCCTCGTGGTTGGGTTCCACTTGGCCGCAATGGTCGTGGACAAGATGAGGAAGATGGTTTGGGTAAGCCCAAGTTTTCTATCCCCAAGTTTGAAGGAGGAGCTGATGTTGAAGAATACCTCACTTGGGAGCTAAAGATTGAGAAGTTGTGGAGCTTACATCCACATTATACTGAAGACCGGAAGATCAAGCTTGCTTCTTCCGAGTTTGATGGCTACGCTTTGCGTTGGTGGGATGCTTTTGTTCGTAATAGAGATGAGGATGGTGAGCAGCCTATACGCACATGGCGTGCCATGAAGGAGGCAATGACTTCTCGCTTTGTGCCTACAAATTACTTGCGGAATATATATGATAAGCTGACTCTATTGAGACAAGGTGTGAAGACTGTGGATGAATACTACATGGAGATGGAGATGCTTATGCAGCGTGGCCGTGTCCGTGAGTCTCTTGAGATGACAATGCAGCGTTTCCTCAACGGTTTGAAGTATGATATCAAAGGCATTGTTCGTCACTACAGCTACATCAATATGAATCAATTGTTACATCATGCAAGAGAAGCTGAATCACAGTTTGCTGACGAAGCAAAGATCAAAGGTCGAGCTACAGGAGGTGGGCGTTTCACACCCCGCACGGCACCATCTTCGGCGCCGGCGCCTTCGACGCGCTCTGCACCTTACTCTACTCCGCCTAGTAAGCCGGTCTCCAATGTGTCTAACACAAAGAAGTCCGAATCTGCTGCAAGTACGAGTGGCTCTAATGTGTCTACTGCGCGTAACCGTGATATGGTTTGTCATACATGTGGTGGCAAGGGTCACTTCAAGAGAGATTGTCCTAACCGCAAAGTCATGATTATCAATGAGGACAATGAATACGAGACTCGGAGATGATGTTGATCCTAATGCTCCGGACGATGATGACTATGACATCGATGGTGAAGATGCATATCCGTCGGAGGCTCGCACCATTGTTGTGTCGCAGCGTGCTCTTAATGTGTTGCCTAGTGCATCTACTCAGCGCTGCAATTTGTTCCAAACAAAGGCTTTAGTTGGTCCTGACAAGGCTTGCAAGGTCATTATTGATGGCGGGAGTTGCCGCAATTTAGCAAGCAAGGAGTTGTGTACCAAGCTGAAGTTGTTGGCGTCAGAAACCCACTGGCGGGCAGCGACTGGCAACACAGTAGAGCCAGGAACAACTAGGGCTGCGGCTGGCCCCAGTCCCTCAGAGCGACGGCCCGCAAAGCCTCCTGGTCACACGTCCGATGCTATCGCAAGGGCGTGCCACCCGACCTATACCTGGTCGGGAAGGTGTTGGATGATGCCTCGCTTAGTTTCCTGCATGGCATACACGTAAACATTAAATACGAGCCTCGATCGGCTCTCGAGTTATCTCGTGAATCGGCTCAAAGAGCCGATCCACCCATGATTCGTACAAGGTGTCCGAATATATGGTGGTCCCGCTTGATCAAAATAAAGCTAATGAGATCTACGACGATTTAGGGTTTTCACCGCATAATCGGATCATCCTACTCACGATTGGGCCTCGCGCTCGCGCACGGTGACCGTAAGCCGATCCTAGATAGGGCCTAAAAACCAACACGAGGTTGATCCCCGGAACGTCCCGTCTAGGGCTAGCAAACTCCACCCTACACGCCGCTGGATCCTCCAACCCTTTGTAAGGCCTAACTATTGCGGATGTTAAACTAATCCTTGATGAACAAGGAGCAACCGTAACGGATCGGATCTACTAAACTATGATCAAGCGGGGTGCCGCCCCTACACCTAAGATAGGTGTAAGGGCGGCTAGATGTGCAAGGGTTGCATTACGAAAGCATATGATACGAAGAACAATGCTAACCCTAACACATCTAAGATAACTACGTTGCTCGCCATCAAAAAGGCTTCGAGCACGAGCAACGCATGAACAACGTGGGCAGGCTTGTGCTGCCTAGATCGCAAGATGCGATCTAGGCAGCATGGTGCTTACCGGAGAAACCCTCGAGATGAAGGAGTTGGCGATGCGCCGAGATTTGTTTGTGTTGAACGTTGGTTGTTGTTTATTCCATAAACCCTAGATACATATTTATAGTCCAAGGGACTTTCTAATTCAGGCGTGCACCTAACCGTGCACGGGTAAAACTCTAACTTCTAAATTAAGATGCAAACTACTATAATACAGATACACGGGCAATTTAGCCCATCTTCTTCGTGTCAGGCCGTTTCAGAGATCCTCCACGCGTTTAACCTTCAAGCCCATCTTATCTACGGCCCATCTCCTGATTTAGCCAAAATCTGGTGATAACACATGCCCCCTGGTTTTGGTAATGATAATTTCAAAACCACTCTGTTTTTCCTCCGAGGGGTCATGTCGTGGCGAAGCGAGAACCGTCGCGGTATTTTCCATCATGACAACTTGCCTTCCCAACTTCTCTGCACGATTTGACAGTTTTTTGGCACCACCTCCTCGAAAACTGTTCGAACATTAAATCCCCACTTCTTTTATTTAACCGCAGCGAACAGTTCTCCTCCTCATCCTCTCCGCATTAGCACTCCAAAATCCCTTCTGCGCACCATGTCTTCCTCTTCCTCCGCCTCATCGGGACTTTCCCTCGAGTCCTCTTCCTCCTACGAGCCGACGCCAGAACGGGACCCACAAGAGGTCCATGCGGCCAACACCCGCCGCGCCATAGAAGCCGGGGAGGAGCCCGACCATGACTTCTCCATCTGGTCCGAGGACGACAAGTCCTCGACGGATGGGGAGAGCGACCTCTGCTTCCTCGCCGACGGGGAATCGGAGGAGGAGAGCGATGACGATCGCTTCTCCTGGGATGACTTCACCACCTCCGAAGAGGTGAGGGAGGAGGAGGAGGAGGAAGACGACGATGACAGCCCCTCCGATGAGCCACCGGCCAAGCGCCCCTGCCCCTGGCCGGGGAATCTCAGTGACTACGACAGCGACGATGACGATGACGACGAGGAGGATGAGGACAACGAAGGTCCTGCCGGCGGCCGCTACAGCAGCGACGACGAGCCCGCCGGGAGTAGCGCCGACAGCGACGACGAGGGTGACGACGAGGGCAGCGACGGCCCGTAGATAGGACCAGTAGTAGTAGACGGGGCAATGTATCCCCTTGGTACTCCCTTTTGAGAGCGGTCAGCTCTTCTATGTAAGAAATCTCGTTTATCAATGAACAAATTCCCCAATTTGATTTTGCCGATTTCCTTTGTGCCAATTTAGCCGATTCCCCTTCGTACTGATCCCGCCGATCGTCACTTAGCCAATGCTTAATGAGCTGATGACAACGCATCGGTCTCTCATGCTCCATTTTTCACCCTTTTGACGTCGGAGTGATCGTGAACTTGCTCAATGCTCAAAAGCTGATGTTAACATCACTCCTTCACGATCTATCTTTCGCCTTTACCGACTGGTGACTTTGAGCTCTGGCGGCCAATGAGGCAGATCAACGCCTTTACGAGAGCCCTAGAACCGCTGCTGAAACGACTCGATGCTGAAGCCGATACCTCTGGACATTCAGATATTCAGGGATACTCTTCAAACCTGCCTAATCCTCTTAAAAAAGGTTATGATGGAGGGCCCTCCGATGAAATCTCAATCGGCTTCTTAAGAACAGAATATCTACGCAGTCAGTTGCCCCCCGAACCTTCATCCGGGCGAGAACAGACGGTGGGGCTGACCAAACGTGTCACCATCGGTTTCCGAGTCGTGATGCGGCACCGGCCGATTTCACCAAAATCGGCTCCCTATAGCAAAGGGTCCTTCGAGGACAAGCTGCCCCCGAGCCTCGGTCAAGGCGAGCAAGGTAGTGAGTCAGCCCAATGTGCCGCCATTGGCCTCAAATCATAACGCGAGCCGGCCGATTTCAACAAGATCGGCTTCCCGGAAGCGAGAGAACCTTCGGGGTGAGCTGCCCCCGAGCTTCTTCCCTTCGGTGGATCCGATGCAACCCACCCTTAACCCGATCCGCACATCTATGCTCGCTCTTGGCATTGTTCTTGAAGAGAGGATCTGAGCCATTAAACCACTCCATTGAGGAGTTCTTCCATTAGAGTCTCTCTTCGTGGCCCACTTCCTGCTCCATTGACCCTCTGATTATAACAGTTATACCTCTTGAGTCGATGGCCATGCATCGGCTTTATATCCTCAAGGCGATGTCTGCTGCATCGGTTGTGCTTAAAATTTTTTGAATTTTTTACGGCGGCTTTATGTATCGGCCCCCATACTTCAATACCCATCATTAAAGGATATCTTGGGCTGCTGGGCATTGTAAGACGCTTCTACTGCATATCCTCATGTTTATCCACCTAGGTGCCCCCCCAAGCCGATTCTGTCAAGAGAATTGATGGTATCGGCTCTTCAGGTACTTCCTGTTGGATTAAATGCTGAACCCAGGCAGAATAGATGGTGAGGATAATTTTGGCCGATTGCTGAAATCGGCCTCCACGTTGCTTGTTCGATGAAGGTTTTGTAATGTTCCTTCATAGATCCTTGGGGCCGATCACCTGAATCGGCATCACCACGTTTGCCCATCGATGTTTGCTTTTGTTACACGGTCGAGGCCGGTGGATAAAACCAGCCTAACCCCGTTCTTTGTCACGTCGATGCGCTCGCGAGTCGTCCAAATTGATGCCCGAGAGTGGCTCTTGGCCCGATGTCTCCCAAACGCCCATGCCGATCGTTGAAATCTCGACTAAATCATCTGCGTGGACGACTTCTACTTCATCTCCATCCCACTCGTATTAGGCATTGGTGCATCGTGGATGGAATGCAACGATTGGCGTGGATCCAATCTCTCCCTAGTAGGACGAGCATAGGTACTCTTGCTGTCGACAATAAAGAACGTCGTAGGGACAATTTTCCTTCCTACGGTCGGATCCACATTCGGAACACCTTGTGCGTCGGATGCTTGGCCGTTGAAATCGCTCGGTGTTACATTGGTCTTGATCGGATCCGAGCCGGAGCGTCCCAACCGACGTAGCATGGAGTATGGCATAATGTTAACTGCCGCCCCGGTGTCTACCAACATCTTGTTGACGAGGCTGCCCATTGATGTAACCTCGCGAGTACGGGGCCTTCGGATGCTCGTAACTTCTTTCTTGCGGCTTCTCAAAGATGACCGGCCGTGGGCCGCAGTCCAATTGTGCCACGGGTGCTTCGTACAATCCTTGAGCGCTAAACTCCGTTGGAAGGATGAAGACCATGTTTGTGCCGGCCGATGTCTCATCATCGGCTTTCCTTTGCTTGGGGCGCCACTCTTTTCTTTGTGGCCGACCTTCTTCGTCCGAGGTTCGCTGAATTTTGGTGGCCAAATCAGGCCGTGCCTTCCTCAACGTGTGCGGGTATAATTTTTCAGCTTCCTCCAACCCACGCGGACGCTGAACCCTTCGCTCACGGGAACAGTCGAGCCTATCGGGGCACCACCTTGGCCGATGATACTTATCTTCTTCATCATCGTCCTCTAGTTCCTCGAGATCTTCTACCCGAGCGGACTCGGCATGCTTGTTCCGAGGCGGGAGAGGCCCTAGACGCTTGAACACGGACACTTTAGCTGCATCCTTCTTCTTCCGTTTGCATTCCGGGCGGTTGCCGATTGTTGGCAATCGGCTCATTCCTGAATCCCAGCGAGTGTCCGAAGAAGGGGCAGTCCCGGTGCCTATCTATGTCGTCTCGTTCCCTCGACTTTTCCCTGGCGTGGCGCTCGTATTGCTCCTCGTCGTGATCATGCCGACGATGTCTCCTGTCGTCCCTAGCCAGACGATCTTCTTCATCATCGTCGTCGTATCGCCGGTGTTGGTCATACTGACTCACATACTTGTTGAGGAGGTGATCAGAGAGAGGTCGCTGATATCTTATGTTCTTCACTTCTCCCTCTGTGACGTAGCGCTTGCCGTCTTGGCGGAGCCGATCGCGTGGAGCGGCTTCCTCTGTATCTTTGCTATGAGAGCAGCTGCCCTCATCTCCGTCCTTACCAGAGTGGTGTCCAAGCTCTACCATGTTGATATTGCACGAGAGACCTGGCTGGCACCCTCTATGGTAAGTATACTCCACCATGTTCACGGCGGGGAAGGGGTGTGTGTCGACTTTCATGGCGTACTGGTTGAAAATCAGCCGTCCATGTTCTATCGCCATTTGGATCTGCTGCCGCCACACCCGGCAGTCGTTGGTGGTGTGGGTGAACGTGTTATGCCACTTGCAGTATGGCTTTCCGTTCGGCTCTCCGCACCGTGGGGATCTTGTGGCCTTCGGGTACCTTTATATGCTTCTCCGTGAGTAAGAGATCGAAAATCTGCTCGGTTTTGGTCACGTCGAAGTCGAACCCTTTTGGAGGGCCTTGTGGCTTCACCCATTTGCGGGACACGGGGCCTGCCGCTCGAGTCCATTCAGCCACCTGCTACCTCTCGATCTCCCGCAGCACCTTCATCCTCGTCCGCCTCAACCAGGGTCACCGCACGCTTGAACTTGTCCCGGTAAACATCCGGGTGGCGTTGTTCATATGCTGACAGCCTTCGCACCATGTGCGCCAATGAAGGGTAGTCCGCTTGGGAGGCCACGTCCTTGATCGATGATGAGAGACCCACCACCGCCAACTCGATCGCTTCTTTTTCACTTACGTGAACCGAAAAGCATCGGTTCCTAATGGTCCTGAAGCGCTGGATGTACTCTGACACTGTCTCCCCGCGCTTCTGTCGTACTTGTGCTAGATCGGCGATGCCAGCCTCGGAAACCTCTGAGTGATACTGCTCATGGAACTGCTCTTCCAACTGCTTCCAAGTCCGGATGGAGTTCGGTGGCAGCGATGTGTACCACCCGAAAGCCGATCCTGTGAGGGATCGTGCGAAGAACCTCACACGCAACTCGTCCGATGCCGAGATCGTGCCCAGCTGTGCCAAATATCGGCTCACATGCTCGATGGAGCTGGAACCATCCGATCCACTAAACTTTGTGAAGTCCGGGAGCCGATATTTGGGTGGTAGCGGGATCAATTCGTAGGCGTTGGGGTACGGCTTGGTATAGCCGAACGTCTTCCTTTTCGGCATCATGCCGAACCGATCTTTCGAATTGTACAAATCTGATCCGCGGTGATGGCTGAAGGTGTCGAACCCCGAAGATTCGCTAGGGTGGCATACTTGACCAGCCATGCTTGTTTTTCCGGTTCTAAGCCAAGCTGCGGGAGCTGGACTGCGGAGGTTTGTCGGAGTGGCGTACTTAGCTAACCACGTTTGCTTCTCAAGGTCGGCTCCCGACGTTCCTCCTGCTGTTCCGGAGGCCCTCGCTGTTGCAACCTCGGTTCGAGAGTGCCCGGGTATTGCGATCCGGTACGTATGCGCACGCGTATCCGTGCGGGATCTCCTTGGGCGCCTCGGGTAGGAATTGGTAGTCACTAGGATCACCACCAATCTTGTAGACGACGTATGCCGATGAGTTCGGCACTTCCGGTGCTGCCCATGCGAACGGCAGCGAGAGGATGGGACCGGAGTGGCATCTCTCCTTTGTAAGTCCCTAGAGCTGGTCCCGACGGAGAATACCGGTGGCTCATGATTTCCTGGACCACACGCAGAGCGACACGCTCCAAAGTGTTCACCGAGGCTCTCGGAGTGGCGGTGCAGCGAATGAGCCACCATGTAGTTGATCTCTCGACGCGGCGACTCGGTGCGTTCTTCCGACGGGCGGACAGGTCCACTCCATCGAGTGCGCCTTCAGGTGTGAAACCCTTCCACCCGACGCCATGGGAGCGGGTTCGGTGGAAAGAGCCGATGAGTTCGGCTTCGAGGGTTGCCTTGATCTCGTCATGTTTCTTCTTGAGCTCATCGAGCGGATCCTCGTACTTGACCGGAGTGCTTTCCGCCATCTCGGATGTAGATGGCGATGTGGTGGATGTCGAAGGTTGTCCCACCGGGCGTGCCGAGAATGTGTTGGCGTCGAAACCCACCGGCGGGCAGCGACCGGCAACACGAGTAGAGCCGGGAACAACTAGGGCTGCGGCCGGCCCCGGTCCCTCGGAGAGACGGCCCGCAAAGCCTCCTGGTCACACGTCCGATGCTATCGCAAGGGCGTGCCACCTGACCTATACCTGGTCAGGAAGGTGTTGGATGATGCCTCGCTTAGTTTCATGCATGGCATACACGTAAACATTAAATACGAGCCTCGATCGGCTCGAGCCGATCCACCCATGATTCGTACAAGGTGTCCGAATATATGGTGGTCCTGCTTGATCAAAATAAAGCTAATGAGATCTACGACGATTTAGGGTTTTCACCGCATAATCGGATCATCCTACTCACGATTGGGCCTCGGGCTCGCGCACGGTGACCGTAAGCCGATCCTAGACAGGGCCTAAAAACCAACACGAGGTTGATCCCGGAACGTCCCGTCTAGGGCTAGCAAACTCCACCCTACACGCCGCTGGATCCTCCAACCCTTTGTAAGGCCTAACTATTGCGGATGTTAAACTAATCCTTGATGAACAAGGAGCAACCGTAACGGATCGGATCTACTAAACTATGATCAAGCGGGGTGCCGCCCCTACACCTAAGATAGGTGTAAGGGCGGCTAGATGTGCAAGGGTTGCATTACGAAAGCATATGATACGAAGAACAATGCTAACCCTAACACATCTAAGATAACTACGTTGCTCGCCATCAAAAGGCTTCGGCACGAGCAACGCATGAACAACGTGGGCGGGCTTGTCGTCGCCTAGATCGCAAGATGCGATCTAGGCAGCATGGTGCTTACCGGAGAAACCCTCGAGATGAAGGAGTTGGCGATGCGCCGAGATTTGTTTGTGTTGAACGTTGGTTGTTGTTTATTCCATAAAACCTAGATACATATTTATAGTCCAAGGGACTTTCTAATTCGAGCGTGCACCTAACCGTGCACGGGTAAAACTCTAACTTCTAAATTAAGATGCAAACTACTATAATACAGATACACGGGCAATTTAGCCCATCTTCTTCGTGTCAGGCCGTTTCAGAGATCCTCCACGCGTTTAACCTTCAAGCACATCTTATCTACGGCCCATCTCCTGATTTAGCCAAAATCTGGTGATAACAGAAGTTGAAGTATCTACCGCACCCGCATCCATATTATATTCAGTGGTTGAGCGACAATGGTGAGATGAAGGTAAACCACATGGTGCGTGTTGAGTTTGCTATTGGACCGTATAAGGATTGCATTGATTTTGATGTCGTTCCTATGACGGTGTGTCACCTACTATTGGGACGGCCTTGGCTCTATGACCGTTCTGTGCGACACAATGTCCGTGCTAATACATATCACTTGGAGTTCAAGGGCAAGAAAATTAATTTACAGCCTATGACACCACAGCAAATTGTCAATGAGTCTCGTCAGAAAGTTGAGGTCAACTTGGAGGATGCTTCATTAGATAGGCGAGAGAATTGTAATGTTGTGAGTGATATAATGAAAAGTGAGAGAGTGAATTCCTTAGTCTCATTAGCCACCAAAGAAGACATGAGAGAATTTAGTGAGGATCCTACAGCCATGCCTCTTGTGCTCTTGTACAGGGGTACGGTCTTGGTTTCTAACGACATGACCCCTCTTCCTCTTGGTGTTTCTAATGTTCTGCAGGAATTTGGCGACGTGTTTCCGGACGAGGTACCCGCAGGACTTCCACCATTGCGCGGTATTGAGCATCAAATCGACTTGATTCCCGGAGCTTCGCTACCCAATCGGGCACCATATAGAACGACCCCGAAGAGACGAAGGAGATACAGAAGCAAGTACAAGCGCTACTCGACAAAGGTTATATCCGCATAAGCCTTAGTCCTTGTGTTGTTCATGTTATTCTTGTTCCTAAGAAAGATGGTACATGGCGTATGTGCGTAGATTGTAGAGCGATAAACAACATTACTATTCGATATCGTCATCCTATTCCCCGTTTAGAGGATATGCTGGATGAATTGAGTGGTGATGTTGTTTTCACTAAAATTGATTTGCGTAGTGGTTATCATCAAATTAGGATGAAAGAAGGGGATGAGTGGAAAACCGCCTTTAAAACAAAATTTGGTTTATATGAGTGGTTAGTAATGCCTTTTGGTTTAACTAATGCACCTAGCACTTTCATGAGACTGATGAATCATGTTTTGCGTGATTTTATTGGCAAGTTTGTGGTTGTGTATTTTGATGACATATTAATCTACAGCCGCAATGAATCTGATCATATTATACATATTCGACATGTTTTGCAAGTGTTGCGTGATAGTAAACTCTATGGTAATCTTGAGAAGTGCACATTTTGCAAAGATAAGGTCATATTTACGGGTTATGTTGTCTCTAAGCATGGAGTAGAAGTAGATGTGTCTAAAATTGAAGCTATTCAAAATTGGCCTACTCCCATGAATGTGAGTCAAGTAAGAAGTTTTCATGGTCTAGCTGGGTTTTATCGCCGTTTTGTGCCCAATTTTTCTACTATTGCTGCACCTTTGAATGAATTGACTAAAAAGGGTGTTGCATTTGAGTGGGGCGTTGCCCAAGATCATGCTTTTGATGAACTGAAATGATTGTTAACTTCTGCACCATTGCTTGCACTTCCTGATTTCAATAAGCAATTTGAGATTGAATGTGATGCTAGTGGTATTGGAATTGGTGGTGTGTTGATGCAAGAGGGTCGCCCAATTGCATATTTTTTCGAGAAACTTTCCGGTGCTAAGTTGAACTATCCAATATATGATAAAGAATTGTATGCTTTAATTAGAGTTCTTGAGGTTTGGCAACATTATTTGTGGCCAAAAGAATTTATCATACATTCGATCATGAAGCTTTGAAATATCTGAAAGCCCAATCTACTTTGCATAGGCGTCTTGCTAAGTGGGTTGAGTTCATTGAATCTTTTCCATACATTATTAAGCATAAGAAGGGAAAAGATAATATTGTTGCTCGATGCTCTATCTAGGAAGACTATGCTATTAACCCATCTTGATGTTAAAATTCCTGGATTAGAGGTGTTATGTGATTTATATGCGGTCGATCATGATTTTGCTTGAACCGTACCGCTTGTGTGTTATGGGTAAAGCATGGGAAAAGTATCACATACACGATGGGTTCTTGTTTAGAGCTAACAAACTATGTGTTCCGAGAATCGTACGTGCGTTTGCTCTTATTGCGGGAATCACATGCTTGGAGGTTTGATGGGTCACTTTGGGCGTGAGAAGATGCTACTCATGCTCGCTGATCATTTTTATTGGCCAAAGATGAGGCGGGATGTGGATAGGTATGTGAAGAGGTGCATTACTTGCAACAAGTCCAAGTCCAAGCTGAAGCCTCACGGTTTGTATACTCCGTTACCGGCACCTACTACACCTTGGGAAGATATTAGTATGGATTTTGTGTTGGGTTTGCCGCGTACTAAAAGAGGCCATGATTCTATATTTGTGGTAGTGGACAGATTTTCTAAAATGTCACACTTTATTGCACTGCCACAAAAGCGACGATGCGTCGCATATTGCTAACCTGTTTTTCGGGGAGATTGTTCGACTACATGGAGTCCCGAAGACTATTGTTTCGATCGTGATGTAAAGTTCATGAGCTACTTACGGAAGACACTTTGGGGAAAGCTATGGACGAAGCTACTTGTTCGGTACTACTTGTCATCCCCAAGCCGATGGTCAAGCCGAGGTGGTGAATCGAACCTTGTCACAACTATTGAGATCCATGATCAAGAAGAACCTCAAGGAGTGGGAAGAGTGTTTGCCGCATGTAGAGTTTGCTTACAACAGGGCGGTACATTCTACCACGGAGCTGTGTCCTTTTGAGGTGGTGTATGGTTTCAAACCCAGTACTCCACTTGACTTGTTGCCTTTGCCCATACATGAGAGAGTTAATATGGAGGCATCCAAGAGGGCAGATTTTGTGCGTAAGATCCATGTGAAGACTAAAGAGTTGATAGAGAAGAAAGGCAAGAGCAATGCTGCAAGGATGAACAAGAAGCGCAAAGAGATGTTGTTCAAGCCTGGTGATATGGTGCAGGTACATTTTCGCAAGGATAGGTTCCCGAAGCTGCGGAAGTCTAAGTTGAAGCCTCGTGGTGCTTGGTCCTTACAAAGTGCTTGCCAAGATCAATGATAATGCATACTCGATAGATCTTCCAGTTGATGAGTTTGGTGTCAATAATTCTTTCAATGTTGCTGATTTGACACCATATGACGGAGAAGACCTTGGAGCGTCGAGGTCGACGCCTTTTGAAGGGGGGGGAGATGATGAGGATATCCCTACTACACCACTACCTCCGTCATTGATAAATGAAGATGAACCTGCTGTGAAGCTCAAGTCCAATGAAGTTCGGATTGGACCAATTACAAGGGCTCGTGCGAAACTACTTAAACAACAGGTGAACTTGTTTCTAAACGGTACTTTGATTGATGAGAACTTCATACTGCCTAAATTCTATTACTTATGTATCATCAGGTATCAAGAGGAGACGAGCGTCGCACGAGGAGTAGAGGAGCAGCTGGACATGAAGACGGACGTCAAGATGGACGTGAAGCTGGACATGGAGCTGGACATGAAGATATCTCATGGTCGCGCGAGGGAGGAGTGGGAGGCATGCGCGAGAGGAGAAGACGACGTCCAGGCTGGTCCGGCCACCGGTCCGGCCGGGCCCCGGACCGGCCTGCCCGGTCCCCGGCCCGGTTGACCGGTCGCCAACCGGCCGCCAACCGGATATGATGCATCGTATCGGGCAAAAACCGGAAAGTTGCGAAGTTTCCGGTTGCCGCCCGGTCGGCCGGACGCCTGGACCGCCCGACCCGGTCCACGGCCGGTTGACCGGATTCCGGACCGGATTCGTCCGAGTCTGTCTCGACCGAGATCTATTCAGGGTCGGTTATTCTTGTATCTTTTCGACCAGAACTCGTCCCGGACACCTATATAAGTGCCCGGGACGCCCCCTAGCTGTTTTGGACCACGTTTAAGATAAACCCTAGTTCTTAGTTGTTTGCTCTAGCAAAACTATTGAATCCCTACACCATATTGCTTGATATTGTGTAGATCCTGAAAAAGTCTTGTGTGATCTGCTGTTCCATTGGGAATTAGACGGTTGCAACTTACCGCTTCGTGGTCGGCGGCTACGTGCGCAAGTGTGTGGAGTTGCGAATATCTTGCGGGGTTGAGAGCTGTTGCATTGGCGACAGGGACCAATCGAGAGATCTCGTTGCGTCATACAAGTTATCATCCACTTCATCGTCGTGTTTCTCCGCTGCCATCACCCCGTGATCATCATCACCACCGTTGCTTACTGAGAAGATCGGGCCACCCCTTATCACTTCCCCTTTATATAGGAGGTGAAGTTGGGGATTTTACGTGCCGTACAAGTACAGATTATCGGGCCATAATAGGCATTTCCCTATATTGATACAAGTTTCCTATAACAACTCTATTTTCCTAATCTGAATATCTTTAACCTCACGGGCCTTCAAGCCTTCGAGTCCATGGGCCTCCTACGTCAAGTATGGACTAGGGGTATTCATACGACATAGCACTTAGGCATACCTATGTCAGTAGCTCCCGGGATTTTATTCTAGCCGCGGGATCGAGTAAAATATCCATCTTTCACCTTTTACAATTTCTTCAAGTCCATATGAATATTATTTTGTTTGACATCTATATTGCACAGGGATATTAATAAATGAGGGTAGTTCATCTGACATATCAGGTACCAGTTAATTTCTCTAGTGGCAAATCCGCATAAATTTACTTCAAACTCGAGTCCCTGGACTTGAACCTGGAATACTGGCGTAATTCAGGACGTGCCGCTTTAGAACTTATCGAAAACTGAATTCCAGCTAAGTTACCGGGTGCCCAACGCGTTCGTCGGGATTTTCTTCACATCTGCTGATGTGGGTAAAGTGGGAAGGCGCATTCAGGTGCAATGCCACGCCCTCAAAACGGATCTTGGGGTCTTACCTTCGTGACCGTTTTACAAATCACGGCATCCAGAGTTGTTATCTCGGCGAACACGCTCTGAGAATATATTGTCGAGTGCCTTTGTTTGGCTGATGGAATAGTTCATTTCTTCGAGTTGCTATATTTTGCCAGATAAAATCTTGACGCTCTCGATGGGAGTACATGACGAGTTTATAAAACTCGAAGATGTATACCGATGGCCAAAATTTGTTTAGTCGATACTATATTATCGATTTTCATCGGGTGCGCGACTAGCACTCCCGATGGGAGTATCCCCCGAGGCTACAACCAAGTGTTTTGCACTTGGATGTAGGCTCAACTTTGCTATGAATCAACTCTATATTTCTTCTTTTTTCACCTTGTCTTATCAGCAGTATAACCTATACTGCTGATAAGAGTAGCCCCTGAGCATGTGGTCTGATGCTTGCAGCTGAACATAAGCTCCAGATTCTATACTTCTCACCATACTTATCCTCTTAACTCGAATATTTTCTCAAGCTTGACGTCGATGCTGACGAAAACCATGTGTTGTCACCTCATGAAGGTACGACTGCTGGTGGACCATTGTTTTGTAGGTCCACCAGTTCTGCTCTTTCTCCACGTTGCACAAAGTGGGGTTTGCACGTTCCCAGAAATTCCCGGCGTACGCGCAGTAACTCCTCTATTTCCAAATTAAACTGCAAAAATATTTTTACTTCCTTGCCACGCGTAAAGCCAGGATTGTTTCACGCTCATCCAATGGTCCAACCGTCTCATCTTCTAGGTTTTAAAAGGGGTAACCCTGGATCTCCCCTTCTTCACTCCGCCGCAAAAACTTCTCTGCTCCCGCCATTGCATGCATCTTCCAACCTCTTGCGCATCTCCTACGCCAAATTTTCCCTTTTCCTCCTTGATGTTGCGTCGCCGCCATGGCTCCTCGGACCAAGCGCACCAAGAACACTGCTGCCGGCACCTCCGCTCGAGAGGAGAAAGAAAGGGTCTCAGGATGGGAGAGGTAGAAATTCACTTCTCAGGACCACCGCAAGCTCAAGAAGATGGGCATGCTGATGAACGATGAGGCGATGAGTATCCCTGGTGATGAAGCCACTCCAAATCCTCCCGAAGGCTACCGAGTAATCTTTGCTGATTTCCTTATCCGCGGCCTCTCTGTTCCAGTTCATGAGTTCCTTCGGGGGCTTATTTTTTTATCTATGGAATTTAGCTGTACCAGCTGACTTCCAATTATATTCTCCATATTTCTTCGTCACTCTTTGCGGGTGCTTTCTTGGCGTCCATCCCCACTGGGGCTTATGGAAACGCATTTTTACCTCCACCGCAATAACTTGAGGAATATCATCTACAACGTAGGTGGTGTTTGCATCTGTGTGCGCCTAGAAAGCCTGTCATTTTGACCTGAAATTCACCGTCTCGGTGCAAGGTTGGCGCAAAAAATGGCTATACATTAAGGACGAGTCGACTGGCACTCAGCAGTATGGCCTTGCTCCCTTAGACATGTCGCAAGAAATCTTGAGGCGCAAATCTTGGGAGGCTGGAGCTACTCCCGAAGAACTGGCTGCTACAGTGTCTGATTGCTCGAATCAAGACTCTGCAGAACATGCATGGTCAAGGTTTATCGGGTGTACAGATCATCATGCATTTCTTGCGAATTCGCGTGCAACCTATCCAGGCTTGCGCGAATCCCCTCTGGCTGTTCTCGGGTACCGGTGATGCTGCTAGGATTTCCGAAGATCTTTCTCTGAAGGAGCTGGAAAAACTGGTGCGTTATTTTACCTCCCTTAGCCCAAAAACTGAAGTTCCTGCGGCTTGTCGCGTGGAACCATTCAATGCTGCTCACGCCCTTCCAGGTGTAAGTATTGTTCTTGAACTTTTTTGCCTTTTCCTTTCTTATTTATCTTGTACCTTCATCCTGATTCGTACTTTTATTGTTTAGAACCATCAAATACTTTCTTCTCTTCCTCCTCTTCCCGAAGGTGGGGATGTGCCTGAGTGAGCAATCATTACTGATGACTGATACGTCTCAAACGTATCTATAATTTCTTATGTTCCATGCTACTTTTATGATGATACTCACATGTGTTATACACATTATATGTCATTATTATGCATTTTCCAGCACTAACCTATTGACGAGATGCCGAAGAGCCAGTTGCTATTTTCTGCTGTTTTTGGTTTCAGAAATCCTAGTAAGGAAATATTCTGGAATTGGACGAAATCAACGCCCAGGGTCCTATTTTTCCACGAAGCTTCCAGAAGTCCGAAGAGGAAACGAAGTGGGGCCACGAGGTGGCCACACAACAGGGCGGCGCGGCCCAGGTGCTGGCCGCGCGGCCCTAGCATGTGGGCCCCTCGTGACGCCCCTTGACCTGCCCTTCCGCCTACTTAAAGTCTTCGTCGCGAAACCCCCAGTACCGAGAGCCACGATACGGAAAACCTTACAGAGACGCCGCCGCCAATCCCATCTCGGGGGATTCAGGAGATCGCCTCCGGCACCCGTCGGAGAGGGGAATCATCTCCCGGAGGTCTCTTCATCGCCATGATCGCCTCCGGATTGATGTGTGAGTAGTCCACCCCTGGACTATGGGTCCATAGCAGTAGCTAGATGGTTGTTTTCTCCTCATTGTGCTATCATGTTAGATCTTGTGAGCTGCCTATCATGATCAAGATCATCTATTTGTAATCCTTTATGTTGTGTTTGTTGGGATCCGATGAATATTGAATACTATGTCAAGTTGATTATCAATCTATCATATATGTTATTTATGTTCTTGCATGCTCTCCGTTGCTAGTAGAGGCTCTGGCCAAGTTGATACTTGTGACTCCAAGAGGGAGTATTTATGCTCGATAGTGGATTCATGCCTCCATTAAATCTGGGACAGTGACAGAAAGTTCTAAGGTTGTGGATGTGCTGTTGCCACTAGGGATAAAACATCGATGCTTTGTCTAAGGATATTTGTGTTGATTACATTACGCACCATACTTAATGCAATTGTCCGTTGTTTGCAACTTAATACTGGAGGGGTTCGGATGATAACCTGAAAGTGGACTTTTTAGGCATAGATGCATGCTTGGATAGCGGTCTATGTACTTTGTCGTAATGCCCTGATTGAATCTCATAGTACTCATCATGATATATGTATGTGCATTGTTATGCCTTCTTTATTTGTCAATTGCCCAACTGTAATTTGTTCACCCAACATCTGTTTATCTTATGGGAGAGACACCACTAGTGAACTGTGGACCCTGGTCCTATTCTTTACATCTGAAATACAATCTACTGCAATTGTTCTTTACTGTTTTCGCAAACAATCATCATCTTCCACATAATACGTTTAATCCTTTGTTTACAGCAAGCCGGTGAGATTGACAACCTCACTGTTACGTTGGGGCAAAGTACTTTGATTGTGTTGTGCAGGTTCCACGTTGGCGCCGGAATCCCTGGTGTTGCGCCGCACTACACTCCGCCACCATCAACCTTCAACGTGCTTCTTGACTTCTACTGGTTTGATAAACCTTGGTTTCTTACTGAGGGAAACTTGCTGCTGTACGCATCACACCTTCGACTTGGGGTTCCCAACGGGTGTGTGCTTTACGCGTCATCAATGACTCGCAAGAAACTTTAGTTCGCGGCAATGAACTCACGGAATCGGAGAAAAGTGCGGGTTCATCTGACAAAATCTCCAAATCAGCACATGCCTCTGACTCCTCCTACACAAATTCTCTTCCTTCTGCGGCTTCTCCAGAGAAGCGCAAGAGGAAAAGGACAAATGATGAAGAGGATTCCGGCGCGTCTAAGCTATCTAAACCTGCTGTTGAAATTGTTGTTGCTTCTTTAGTACACATGTTGGAAACTAAATTTGTTAATCTCAATCCTATAATTTAACACATGTTTCTTACACTTTGTGATATGGAGGAAGGAGAAAAGAAAGATTTTGTCTTAGAAACCATTCTTAAAGAATTTGGTGGTGTAGCAAGAGAGGCTAGAAAGGTCTTTATTAAATATAAGATGCTTGGCTCTTATACCAACTTTGCTAGTACCCTTGAAAAGATGGACATGGAGAGAATAAGGTACACTAATAATGTTAATGATGGAGGGGAGATTAAAGTACCGATACCTAGTAAGCACCTAGGAATGCATGACGCTCTAGAAAATAACTATGGTTGGCTTGTTCCTGAAAATTTGTTTGACGAGGATAGCAAGCCTAAGAATAATGAACAAGGAGCCTCTGAAACTTACATAGATAAGATAAAATGCATAGTTGATGCTTCATCTCTTGATAATACTTGATTCGCACTTTCTGCGCCTAGCTGAAAGGCGTTAAAGAAAAGCGCTTATGGGAGACAACCCATTATTTTACTTCTGCACTTTATTTTATATTTGAGTCTTGGAATTTTTTATTACTGTAGCAACCTCTCCTTATCTTTATTTTATTGCATTGTTGTGCCAAGTTAAGTCTTTGATAGTAAAGTCAATACTAGATTTGGGCATTTTCATCTGAGCAAGTCTGGTGCCTCTTAAAAATTCGTCTTTACGGACTGTTCTGTTTTGACAGATTCTGCCTTTTATTTCGCATTGCCTGTTTTGCTATGTTTGATGGATTTTTTGTTCCATTAACTTTCAGTAGCTTTGTGTAATGTCCAGAAGTGTTAAGAATGATTATGTCACCTCTGAATATATGAATTATGCACTGACCCTCTAATGAGTTTGTTTTGAGTTTGGTGTGGAGGAAGTTTTCAAGGGTCAAGAGAGGAGGATGATACAATATGATCAAGAAGAGTGAAAAGTCTAAGCTTGGGGATGCCCCCGTGGTTCATCCCTGCATATTTTAAGAAGACCCAAGCGTCTAAGCTTGGGGATGCCCAAGGCATCCCTTCTTCATCGACAACTTATCGAGTCACCTCTAGTGAAACTATATTTTTATTCCGTCACATCTTATGTGCTTTACTTGGAGCGTCTGCTTGTTTTTGTTTTTGTTTTTGTTTGAATAAAATCGGATCCTAGCATTCTTTGTTTGGGAGAGAGACACGCTCCGCTGTTTCGTATGAACACATATGTTCTTAGCTTTATTCTTAATGTTCATTGCGAAAGTTGGACTATTTCATTCATTGTTATATGGTTGGAAACGGAAAATGCCGCATGTGGTAAATGGTTTAATGTCTTGAATAATGTGATACTTGGCAATTTTTGTGCTCATATAGATCATGTTTAAGCTCTTGCATCATGTACCTTGTACCCATTAATGAATAACTACATAGAGCTTGTTAAAATTTGGTTCGCATGATTGATCTCTAGAGTCTAGATATTTTCTGGTTAAGCTGTTTGAACAACAAGGAGACAATGTAAAGTCTTATAATAGTTACAATATGTTCATATGTGAGCTTTGCTGCACCTTTTATACTTGAGTTTGCTTCAAACAACCTTGCTAGCCTAGCCTTGTATTGAGTGGAATTCTTCTCGTGCATCCAAATCCTTGAGCCAAAAACTATGCCATTTGTGTCCACCATACCTACCTACCACATGGTATTTCTCTGCCATTCCAAAGTAAATTACTTGAGTGCTACCTTTAAAAATTCTATCTTTGTCTTTGCAATATATAGCTCATGGGAAAGTAGCCTTAAAACTATTGTGGTTAAGAATATGTACTTATGTGTCTTATTTCTTAATAAGTTGCTTGTTGAGCGGTAACCATGTTTCTGGGGACGCCATCAACTCTTTTACCTTTGTTGAATATCATGTGAGTTACTATGCATGTTCGTCTTGTCTAAAGTAAGGGCGATTTTCATGATCAAATGGTTTGAGTATGCATACTGTTAGAGAAGAACATTGGGCCGCTAACTAAAGCCATGATTCATGGTGGAAGTTTCAGTGTGGACAACTAATCCTCAATCTCTTATGAGAATATTAATTGTTGTTGAATGCTTATGCATTAAAGAGGAGTCCATTATCTCGTTGTCTATGTTGTCCCGGTATGGATGTCTAAGTTGAGAATAATCAAAAGCGAGAAATCCAATGCGAGCTTTCTCCTTAGACCTTTGTACAGGCGGCATAGAGGTACCCCTTTGTGACACTTGGTTAAAACATATGCTATGCAATGATAATCCGTGTTAATCCAAGCTAATTAGGACAAGGTGCGCACTATTGGTATACTATGCATGAGTCTTGCAACTTATAAGATGTCTTATACATAACACATATGCTTTATTACTACCGTTGACAAAATTGTTTCTTGTTTTCAAAATGAAAAGCTCTAGCACAAATATAGTAATCCATGCTTCCTCTCGCGAAGGGCCTATCTTCTACTTTATTGTTGAGTCAGTTTGCCTATTCTTTCTATCTTAGAAGCAAACACTTGTATCAACCGTGTGCATTGATTCTTACATGTTTACCTATTGCACTTGTTATATTACTTTGTGTTGACAATTATCCATGAGATATACATGTTAAAGTTGAAAGCAACCGCTGAAACTTATATCTTCCTTTGTGTTGCTTCAATACCTTTACTTTGAATTTATTGCTTTATGAGTAACTCTTATGCAAGTCTTATTGATGCTTGTCTTGAAAGTATTATTCATGAAAAGTCTTTGCTATATGATTCATTTGTTTACTCATTATCTTTGCCATTGCTTCGAATCGCTGCATTCATCTCATATGCTTTACAATAGTATGATCAAGATTATGATAGCATGTCACTTCAGAAATTATCTTTGTTATCGTTTACCTACTCGAGGGCGAGTAGGAACTAAGCTTGGGGATGCTTGATACGTCTCAAACGTATCTATAATTTCTTATGTTCCATGCTACTTTTATGATGATACTCACATGTTTTATACACATTATATGTCATTATTATGCATTTTCCGGCACTAACCTATTGACGAGATGCCGAAGAGCCGATTCTTGTTTTCGCTCGTTTTTGGTTTCAGAGATCCTAGTAAGGAAATATTCTCGGAATTGGACGAAATCAACGCCCAGGGTCCTATTTTTCCACGAAGCTTCCATAAGTCCGAAGAGGAAACGAAGTGGGGCCACGAGGTGGCCACACAATAGGGCGGCGCGGCCCAGGTGCTGGCCGCACGGCCCTAGCGTGTGGGCCCCTCGTGACGCCCCTTGACCTGCCCTTCCGCCTACTTAAAGTCTTCGTCGCGAAACCCCCAGTACCGAGAGCCACGATACGGAAAACCTTACAGAGACGCCGCCGCCGCCAATCCCATCTCGGGGGATTCAGGAGATCGCCTCCGGCACCCTGCCGGAGAGGGGAATCATCTCCCGGAGGTCTCTTCATCGCCATGATCGCCTCCGGATTGATGTGTGAGTAGTCCACCCCCGGACTATGGGTCCATAGCAGTAGCTAGATGGTTGTTTTCTCCTCATTGTGCTATCATGTTAGATCTTGTGAGCTGCCTATCATGATCAAGATCATCTATTTGTAATCCTTTATGTTGTGTTTGTTGGGATCCGATGAATATTGAATACTATGTCAAGTTGATTATCAATCTATCATATATGTTATTTATGTTCTTGCATGCTCTCCGTTGCTAGTAGAGGCTCGGCCAAGTTGATACTTGTGACTCCAAGAGGGAGTATTTATGCTCGATAGTGGGTTCATGCCTCCATTAAATGCGGGACGATGGATGGAAAGTTCTAAGGTTGTGGATGTGCTGTTGCCACTAGGGATAAAACATCGATGCTTTGTCTAAGGATATTTGTGTTGATTACATTACACACCATACTTAATGCAATTGTCTGTTGTTTGCAACTTAATACTGGAGGGGGTTCGGATGATAACCTGAAAGTGGACTTTTTAGGCATAGATGCATGCTGGATAGCGGTCTATGTACTTTGTCGTAATGCCCTGATTGAATCTTGATACGTCTCCGACGTATCGATAATTTCTTATGTTCTATGCCATATTATTGATGATACCTACATGTTTTATGCACACTTTATGTCATATTCGTGCATTTTCTGGAACTAACCTATTAACAAGATGCCGAAGTGCCGGTTCTCGTTTTCTCGCTGTTTTTGGTTTCGTAAATCCTAGTAACGAAATATTCTCGGAATTGGACGAAACGAAGACCCGGGGGCCTATTTTGCCACGAACCTTCCGTAAGACCGAAGAGCATACGAAGTGGGGCCACGAGGTGGCGACACCACATGGCGGCGCGGCCAAGGGGGCCCGCGCCGCCCTATGGTGTGGGCCCTCGTCGGGCCCCGACTCGCCCTTCCGCCTACTTAAAGCCTCCGTCGCGAAACCCCCGATGCGAAAAACCACGATACGGAAAACCTTACCGAGACGCCGCCGCCGCCGATCCCATCTCGGGGGATTCGGAGATCTCCTCCGGCACCCTGCCGGAGAGGGGATTCATCTCCCGGAGGACTCTACACCGCCATGGTCGCCTCCGGAGTGATGAGTGAGTAGTTCACCCCCGGACTATGGGTCCATAGCGAGTAGCTAGATGGTTTTCTTCTCCTCATTGTGCTTCATTGTTGGATCTTGTGAGCTGCCTAACATGATCAAGATCATCTATCTATAATACTCTATGTTGTGTTTGTCGGGATCCGATGGATAGAGAATACCATGTTATGTTAATTATCAAGTTATTACATATGTGTTGTTTATGATCTTGCATGCTCTCCGTTACTAGTAGAGGCTCTGGCCAAGTTTTTGCTTTTAACTCCAAGAGGGAGTATTTATGCTCGATAGTGGGTTCATGCTCGCATTGACACCGGGACGATGACGTAAAGTTCTAAGGTTGTGCTTGTCTTGTTGCCACTAGGGATAAAACATTGGCGCTATGTCCGAGGATGTAGTTGTTGATTACATTACGCACCATACTTAATGCAATTGTCTCGTTGCTTTGCAACTTAATACCTGGAAGGGGTTCGGACGATAACTCTGAAGGTGGACTTTTTAGGCATAGATGCAGTTGGATGGCGGTCTATGTACTTTGTCGTAATGCCCAATTAAATCTCACTATACTTATCATGCCATGTATGTGCATTGTTATGCCCTCTCTATTTGTCAATTGCCCGACTGTAATTTGTTCACCCAACATGCTTTTATCTTATGGGAGAGACACCTCTAGTGAACTCGTGGACCCCGGTCCATTCTTTTAATACTCGAAATACAAATCTGCCGCAATACTTGTTTCTACTGTTTTCTCTCGCAAACAATCATCTTCCACACAATTCGGTTAATCCTTTGTTACAGCAAGCCGGTGAGATTGACAACCTCACCTGTTTCGTTGGGGCAAAGTACTTTGGTTGTGTTGTGCAGGTTCCACGTTGGCGCCGGAATCTCCGGTGTTGCGCCGCACTACATCCCGCCGCCATCAACCTTCAACGTGCTTCTTGACTCCTACTAGTTCGATTAAACCTTGGTTTCTTACTGAGGGAAACTTGCCGCTGTGCGCATCACACCTTCCTCTTGGGGTTCCCAACGGACGTGTCAACTACACGCATAAAATCTCATAGTACTCATCATGATATATGTATGTGCATTGTTATGCCTTCTTTATTTGTCAATTGCCCAACTGTAATTTGTTCACCCAACATCTGTTTATCTTATGGGAGAGACACCACTAGTGAACTGTGGACCCCGGTCCTATTCTTTACATCCGAAATACAATCTCATCGCAATTGTTCTTTACTGTTCTTCGCAAACAATCATCATCTTCCACACAATACGTTTAATCCTTTGTTTAGAGCAAGCCGGTGAGATTGACAACCTCACTGTTACGTTGGGGCAAAGTACTTTGATTGTGTTGTGCACGTTCCACGTTGGCGCCGGAATCCCTGGTGTTGCGCTGCACTACACTCCGCCGCCATCAACCTTCAACGTGCTTCTTGACTTCTACTGGTTCGATAAACCTTGGTTTCTTACTGAGGGAAACTTGCTGCTGTACGCATCACACCTTCCACTTGGGGTTCCCAACGGGCGTGTGCTTTACGCGTCATCAATGACTCGCAAGAAACTTTAGTTCGCGGCAATGAACTCACGGAATCGGAGAAAAGTGCGGGTTCATCTGACAAAATCTCCAAATCAGCACATGCCTCTGACTCCTCCTACACAAATTCTCTTCCTTCTGCGGCTTCTCCAGAGAAGCGCAAGAGGAAAAGGACAAATGATGAAGAGGAAGCTATCTAAACCTGCTGTTGAAGAATCTTCTCATGAAGAAACCACTGAATTTGACCCCTTCGGGACCACCGTCGTTATAAGCTTGTAAGTTTATCTTTCCTCAGCTTCGACTATTTTGACTTGGTTTCTTTATACTTATGTTACACTATTTTTTATGTGGACATGGATGATGAAGAGCATCTAGGACTTGATGCTTCCGAACCAGCAATTACAAGCACATCTCATACATTGGTCATCTCCGAGGACCCGAAGACTCCCCTTGAAACCCTGGATCTACCACCAAGCCTCTAGGTGTTGAAGAAAAGACCAAGGACGGGTGCTGCTATGCAAAGGGATGGTTACCACCGGGAATTTATCGACCCCTCTTCTTGACGATGTAAGTTTACCTTTTTTGCCTTCCCTTTTTTATATTTACTTGAGAAACACCATCTTCTTGACACTTTTCAGTTGTATCCCGATTATTTTGCAGCCCTTAATGAAGGAGATGGTCAACATATGTACCCGTTTTATCGGGTTCCGTGATGAAGCCGATTCTTTGAGAAGTAATTTTCTTGCAAATACTGCTTGATATTCTTGACCTTTTTTGCTTGGAATATAACTTTTCCTTTTATCCAGGAGCATTGCGCCTTGCTCAAGAACACAACAAAGAGCTGGAAAAGCAACTCAAAGCCAATGAGAAGGCTCGTGGTGATGCCGAGGCAAAAGCTGCGAGTGCTGAAGATCTTCGAGTTAGACTAAATACTGCGGAATCAGCCTTGAGCGAGAGAGAAGAGCAGATTTCTAAGCGAGAAGCTACTATTATTGCACGACTCGATACATAATCCATCAAATTATCGAGTAATGTTCCCTTTCCTTTTCATCGCCCTCTTTTGTTTGATTATATCACCTTCATATTTATAATGAAAGACTCTCCTTTTCTTTTCAGCAGAAAAAATTGGCGAGATGTATACCAGGAATTAAGATCTAGAAGAAGATGCCCTCCTACATACCCAAATAATGGTGTGCGAAAGAAGAACTACATGGGGGCCGCTCTTGAAGTCACTATATGAAAGGATGATGAACTATTTAATATCAGTCGTTGACATAGACATACATACCTCCCAAAATATATTTTCAACACCTCTGTTTATTCAAATAAAAAGCTCTAACACATGAGTAATCCTTGCTTCCCTCTGCGAGGACCTTTCTTTTACTTTTATGTTGAATCCTCATCTTCTAACTTTATGCACCAATTAAGAGAGCATAGCTATCATTCTGAGTATAATGTGCATAGTCCCAGGACTTATTCATTGATTCATAATTATATTATTGCTTCTTCTCAAATTACTTGTATCTAGTCACCCTTATGAACTTTAAAGGTGTCCTGGCATTTATGTTTTGCTATTCCATGAAGGACAAGCTTAATACCATTTTGCTATGTTTTCTCTATGCTAAAAAAACAAATAGTTGCTTTCAGTACACTATTATTCATGATCTTTTGTTTGAGTTACTTTTCATGTTGTAACATAGTTGCTACGTTCTATTGTTAGAATTATATCTATCATGCCTATGTTTAGAGTACTTTGATCCTAGCTTACAATGCTTTACAATAATTTGATCAAGATTGTGTTGGTTGCATGTCACCTCAAAAATTATTTTTGTTATCACTTACCTACCTGAGGACGAGCAGGAGTTAAGCTTGGGGATGCTTGATACGTCTCAAACGTATATATAATTTTTGATGTTTCATGCTTGTTTTACACCAATTGTTATATGTTTTGTTTACACTTTGTGACATTTTTATGAATTTTCGGGAACTAACCTGTTAACAAGATGCCACAGTGACAATTCATGTTTTCTACTATTTTTGTATTTCAGAAAAGTTGTGCAGGAAATATTCTCGGAATTAGACGAAACAAAAGCCGAAGTTCCTAGTTTACCGAAACGAAGACGGAGTCCAGAGGGCAGACAAAGAAGTGCTAGGAGGCAGCCACCCCTGGCCACGCCTAGGGCAGGTGTGGGCCCCTCGGGCACCCACCGACCTCTCCCTTCCGCCTATAAATTCATCTGATCGGGAAAACCACAGAGACCCGAGCCTCCATCCATGAAAAGTTCCGTCACCCCCGCCATCGTCAATCCTAGTTTGGGAGGGTTCTGAAGCTCTTCCCGGCACCCCGCCGGAGAGGGAGATCATCACCGGAGGACTCTTCATCACCATGCCCGCCTCCGAAGTGATGTGTGAGTAGTTCATCCCTGAACTACGAGTCCATAGCAGTAGCTAGATGGTTGTCTTCTCCTCTTTATGCCTCATGTTTAGATCTTGTGAGCTGCCTATCATGATCAAGATCATCCTTTTGTAATGCTACATGTTGTGTTTGCTAGGATTCAATGAATATTGAATACTATGATTGAGATTGATTATGGTATGTCATGTCTATGTTATTTGTGATCTTGCATGCTCTCTGTTGCTAGTAGATGCTTTGGCGAAGTATGTGCTTGTGAGTCCAAGAGGGAGTATTTATGCTCGATAGTGGGTTCATGCCTCTAGTAATCTCGAAGACTGACAATACCTTCTAAGGTTGTAGATGTGTTGTTGCTACTAGGAAGAAAATACAAATGTTTTATCCGAGGATAACTCTATTTTTTTACTTTACACACTTTGCTTAATGCAATAATTTGTTGATTGCAACTTAATACCCAAAGTTGTTCGGATGATATCCTGAGGATGATTATTAGTTATAGATGCAGTTGGATTACGGTCTACGTATTATGTTGTAATGCCCAAACAAATCTCATTGTAATCATCTTATCATGTATGATCTTTATTCTGTCATTTGTCCAACTGTAATTTGTTTACCCAACATGTTATCTATCTTTATGGAGAGACACCTCTAGTGAAATATGGACCCCGGTCCTTTCTTTTACACTGATAAATCACCTACTGCAAATACTTTAATGCAAGTATTGTTCTCTTTATTACACCGCAAAGAAACCTCTCTGGTGTGGGCATTACCCTTCGGGTAACCGACATTAGACTACCTCCTCCAGCCCAACTAGGGGCCCATGAAAACTACCCAACAACCAAGGTGGGCCTATGCGTCGGTGCCAGAGAAGGAGACTCATCCGAGGAAAGGATTCTTGATGAACAAGGCAAGAAGAGGCTATACAAGGAAAGATTCGAATAGATCTCTTTGTAATCTAGTCGAGTTCGGACAGAGCTCTTGGGACCTGACTTGCTATATAAAGGCCAGGAGAGGGTCTTCCAAGACACAACTTCAACACGTAGAACCACCTCAAGATTAGAACCAAATCATAGAGCCCTTGCCTTTTGGCGAGACCACCATCATAGCCTATCGTCTATCCCATTGTAACCTGATATATTCGATAATCAAGATCAGACAAGCAGGAAGTAAGAGTTTTACCTCATCGAGGGTCCCGAACCTGGGTAAATCTCTCTTCCGTTTGTTTGGTTACCTATGTCTCATGCTAGCCTGCAGGATTTCGTCAGCCCTAAGCCCCTCATGATGGGCATTGCCGGGGAGCACCCCCGACACTCTCTTTCCGCATTATACATCTAATCCTTTATTTTCAGCAAAATCAGTGAGATTGACAACATCACTGTAACTTGGGGCAAAGTATTGTGGTTGTGTTGTGTGCAGGTTCCACGTTGTTGCTGACACCCGTAGTGCGCCCTGCCAACGTCAGCTAGCAACAACCTTCAGAAGTGATTTCTTTCTCCTACTGGTGGATTAAACCTTGATTTCTTACTGAGGGAAAACTTGCTGCTGTGCTCATGATACCTTCCTCTTGGGGTTTCCCAACTGCTTGCTCTGCATACATCAAGCTTCATCGAGCACCATCAGTGACTCATGCTATGTCACATCAATGGAAAAATATTACAGCTTGTATTTTTTCGGATGAAGGGATCCTTTGATTCTTATTTAATTTCTTGGTCACTTACTGCTAATAAGAAATTTACTAAAAAGTCAGTGTACAATTTGTTAGAAAATAGTGCTCATAATAAGGGGATATGGAAAGCTAAGTTGCCTCTTAAAACAAAGATCTTATGTGGCAACTACATATGGTGTAGTTTTGACAAGAGAGAATACGAGGAAAAAGAATTGGCTAGGGATGCGTACTCGCTCTTTTTTGTAATGATACAAAAAGTCTGATCATTTGTTCTTCTCCTCCGATGTTGCTAAAGTCACGTAGGGTGCCTTGGGCGCTTGTCTTGGAACTAGATCATGCCCTATGAGTCTTTGGCAAAGCCTATTGCGGTTCTATGCTTTTTTTCCCTGAAGATAAGAAGTTTTATACTCTCTTGACTACACTTGTGTGTTGGTCAATATGGACCATTAGTAATGAAGACCTTTGATAAATATGTTCTAAGATCTCATGTAGTTATCATCTTCACTTTGTGTTCTTTTATCAAATGTTGGGCACGTCTTGGTCGTGGAGAAGATGGTCTAGGTGGTACGACCCTCCTTATAAATAATAGAGTAGGATGTAGCTTAAGTGTGTTGCTATGGTGTGTTGGCTATATGCAAGTAGCTTGGAGTGAGTTGCTGGCTTATCCGAGCCAAATCTGGTGGTTGTTGGTGGTCATCCTCTTTGTGGTGCTCTGGTGGGTAGAGCCGGAGGTAGAGAAGTTTGTTGCCATCGGGATTTCCGTAAACAAGGCTACTTTTTGCCTCAGATCTGGTCGATGTGAATTTCCTTCGGCTTCTCTCGTTGCACCATGGTGGTGAAGCGAGCTGCAAGTTTGGGATGAAGGCGACAGAGCTTGAGCTTGACTGTGAGGCTAAGAAGGGATCCGAAGCTTCGTCATGCGGAGTTCATCAACGACGACGAATTCTGGTTACCGTTATTTAGGGAAAGCGATGCCACTCCGTGCCTAGGTGCTTCACGTGCCTACTGTTCTTCTTCCTCTAGGCCGGCGAGTCAAGTTGGAGGATCTTCGGAGATCTCAATATATGCGGCGCTCATCGGCACCTTCGCGCCTAGTGGTTCTGTCCCCGACAGTGGGGGTGGCGGTCGTGCTTCAAGGTCTATCTTTGGTAGCGGTGGAGAAAGACATGTACCTAATCGCGTTTCTTGGTTTACCTTTGGGGTACTTTTTGCAGATTGTAAGGACTTGGTTGTTTTTTCTGTTTTCTGGGAGGGTCCTCAATGTAAATGCATGCCCACCTCTTATATTAATTGAAGTTTTGGATCGTGGCGGACCACTTCCTTGTGCAAACGAATGTCGATGATGATGCGGCAAGGCTAAGAGCGTGGCTCAGAAGTTGATCCACAAGGCAACAAGTTTGGCACGAGCAACACAAGATGCTGCTTATTCTTTGAAGGATTGAAGGGCTTTGATGTCTTTCATGTGTGTTTTTGAAGCTCGTTTTTGTTTAGTTAGCTTGTTTTTGCAACTGGTGATCTTGTGTTTGTTAAGGATGGTGTTGAACTAGTGTAACTTACGCTTTAGTATTGGTAGTTTTTTTTAACCCGCAGTGGATGTTTGATGCTGAACATTTGTCAGCGGATTTCCTACTGGTGCGAGGGCATCCCCTTTCCCGTCCCATTCTATATGCGTGTTTGTGTTTGAACTATGTATTTCCGTTCCGCGGTAATGGAAAGAGGTAGCCCGTTTTGAAAAGAAAACTTTATAGCGTTGGTTTGCTAGACGTTGAATTCTCATTTTTCTAGATTTATCACTACTGAAAATATATGTACTCCCTCTGTAGTGAAGAAGATGT
>NC_061513.1:57916633-57999367 GCF_022539505.1 Lolium rigidum | reverse complement strand
GTAAATTTATCCAAACTTAAGTATATCTAAACGCGATTTAGTTCATAGATAAATCGAAGATAAATCTGTAAGAGCATCTCCACCGGCGCGCCCCAAATAGTCGCCAGCAGAGGCGCCCGCACCTTCGTATGGGGGACGCCGACACTGCATCCTTTATTTGGGGGAGCTGTTCCCACACCGGCGCCCCCAAACCGGCGGTCCCGATAGATTATTTGAATTAAAATCACAAATAAAAGCATAGAAAATCGAATAAAGAGAAGAAATATTCCATTCCACAAACTAACACATAATTAGAAACATGGTTTACACGAAGATATAATCTGGAACATGGTTTTCACAAACTAATACATACTTTGAACCATGGTTGACACAAATATAAAACATTGAAAAATAACTAAACCTAACTAGGCCGATCATCGCAGGTTTCATGTGTTCGCTGCCAAGAATAGAACACTCTCAAGCACACCTAGTCACCCAAACTGGAAAATCCAGCTGGTGCCGGTGCCCCTTTTGGTTCTTTCGAGGAAGAACATCCAAAAACATGCGTGCCTATTTTCGCCTCGAAGAAACAACACTTAGTCGTCCTCCTCATCGGTGTCGCCGTGGTAGTACCGGCGGCAGCGCGTCTCGTCGAACACCTTGACGCTCATGTCCCCTCGCCGAAGTAGGAGAACGTGAGCACGAAGCCGGCTTCGAGGTGGTGGTGGCGCGCGAACTTCTCCCAGCCGATGTGGAGGTACATCTTGCCGCGCGCGTCGCGTATCACGTCCACAATCCACCGGCAGCAGCCGCAGGCAGCCTCCCGCAGATGCAGAGAGGCCGGCTCGTTGTCGGTGACGAAGTCGGCGAACTTGTCCGGCAGCCTTTGGATGCCAAGTGGGTCGCCGTTGAGGATGATGACGAACTTGAACAACACTTTCCGCGCCACCTTGTGTAGGTCCGACGATGAAGACGACGGCGTTGCAGGCGACGACGAGCGTGCAGCTTTGCCGCGGTCACTACCATGACCACGGCCGCGACCTCGGCCTCGACCATACATGGTGTCGTCTCTTCAGATGGTGGCGGCTAGGGTTGGGGAGAGAGGTGCTAGGGTTTGTGTGTGAGAGGAACGATGAGAGGCGGCCCTTTTTATAGGCCGGAGGGAGGCGGGGGAGCGGTGACGCTCATTAACGCCGACACAGAGAGCTAGGCGCGACGGGATGGTTCCCTGCGCGTCTGCGGAAACTGCACCGCCGTTGCCCCCCAATAACTCCCGTCGCGAGGTAGGCGACGGTTAGGTTAAAATTGAATGTGCCGCTGACGCGTCGGCCCCGCCACTCCCCGTTGGCGTCGACTTTTGGGATGTGTGGCTGACAGACGGCTCCCACGCCCAAAAATTTTCGCCTCGCGAGGCGCCGGCGCACCTGATTCGCGCCCTTGGCGAAGAGGCCGACACGGGGTTGCCGACGCTTCTATTAGACTCGAAAATTCGCCGGCGCCATTTGAAACGCGCTGGTGTGAGCCCATTTTCGCTCCCAGCCCTTAAAATCGATGTACGGTAGGATCGGAGGGAGTAAAAAATATATCGGAGGGGCATAGGTTTTTTTCCCTCAAAAATATATAGCGGAAGGAGCAGAGTAAATGCTAGAGGTGGTACGACGACCACAGTTGCGTTCACCACCTCCTTAACTGCGTGCACACGACACGGACGGCGACACGGGCGGTGCGCTGCGACCGCGTTTCATGATGAGCCCTCCGCCCGGCTGCAAACGGCTGCGTGCGCGTGTGCCAGGACCAGCTGGAGCTGGCCAGCAGCCCCGGGCCCCACCACCAGTCTCCAGTCTTCCCCCTTCCTGCTGGTGGAGTGGACGCTCGCTCGGGCTCGGCTACTCCCCTCGTTCCCGTCCCGTTCTGCTGTTCTACTACCCCAAGCGCAGCCAACACAGGCAGCGAAGCCTACCCACCCTGACCCGGCCGCCCCCTCCCATCCTCTCTCAAATCCGCCAATTCTCCTCCAGAAAATCCCGCCTCCGCGCCCGGCTCGCCGATCCGCCCGCCGCCGCCGGCGCCTTCTCCTCCGAGAATTCGGTAAGCGCCGTGTTCCTCCAAAGGAGAGCATCCTCTCCTTTTCTCCGCCCGACTCCGGGCCCTTCTCCTGACACGCCGCCGTTCCTCTGACTGCAGGCGGCGGCCGCGGCCCGCTGCTCGGAGCCAGCCCCCGGGGATCGTGCGGCGGCGCGGTTCCGGGCGGATTCGCCCCGCGTGGATCGGCTTCTCGAGAGCGGCGCCGCGGAGATCGGCCGGCGCAGCGCTCGGGCGCGCGCAAGCAGCGAGCCCACCGCTGTTCTGACGGACTAGGGTTTGCCCTTGGCTCCGGCGGAATGGGGGGCATCTGCTCCAAGGGATCGGCGGTGGACAAGTCGCCCAGCGACACCACGCTCGGCCCGGACCGGGTGATCCACGACCACGACCGCGGCGCCGCCAAGGAGGACAGGAAGGCGGCGGCCGTGCTGGAGGAGGCCGCCGCCAAGCGGACGCACGAGCAGCAGCAGCCACAGCAACAGCATCAGCAAGCACCGCAGCAGCAGCAGCCCCCTGTCCTGGACCTGGACACCGCGGCCGCTGGAGCCAGCGGTGGCGCTGGGGCGGCGCCGTGGGACGGCGTGCCTTCGCTGGCGCGGCAGCAGTCGCAGAAATCCGGGATGGGGATGGCCAGAGCTGGCGCCGCCAAGGCAAGTGCCCTCCCCCATGCTCTTGCTTTGCCTTACTTTGCTGTAAACGCGTGCGCAATGCAGCTTAATCCATCGTCTGTCAAAAAATGACTCGCTATTTGGAGATTTGTTTGTATCCATTCAGTTTGTGCTTGCTGCCGCGGTTTGTATAGCCAAGGAATTGCAAAACTATTTTGTAGCACTGCGTTTAGAGCCTGCCAGGATAAAATTTTCATCTGCTAGCTTATTTACAGAAGGCAGTTTGTTGCTTTGTTTTTAATTGGCCACCAATAACCAGGGACATGCTGACCATGTTTCACCTTGGAATGATCAATTGCCAGAGTTTTTTTTTTTTTTGAACTGGGGAGCATAGCCCCGGGCTCTGCAGCAATAGATGCACACAGCCCTTTTTGTTGCAAAGTTCGAACTATTCAATTTATTACACCAGAGATGCAATATAGCTCTCTTAACATGTTCTTTTATGGAGTATTTGATAATGGACGAAATTGCTTTGCACTTGCCACTGCACATCCTTCAAGTGGGATGTTTCATTGACATGCAATCATATGATTTTCCAAAGTATCTCTGGTTCGCTTTTGTTGCTCGGCAGTCTGTTTTGGATTTCCCCCTTAGGGTGCTAGTATTATATTTGTACTGATGCTCGGAGCATGGACTAGGAAATCTGATGTGGCTTGCTATGCTGTTTCTAGCTTTCTGAGTGCAGTGAAGTGCGTATACGTGACCTACACATGGAAAATGGAAATTGGCTTCTTATTATTAAGCTTGTTGGCATCCATTATGGCTTTAGCACCACATCTCTTGTAACTTAAGCAAATCTAATCCAACAAAATGAATTATTGTGCAATATTTGGATCTTTTATCCTTGCTAAAGAAATCTCTCGCCTCTCCACAGGATGTCAGTAATGTTTTGTTGATCTAGAATGTTGCTTCTATGTGACAGATTGTTTGACCTAGTAGCACTTTCTAATATTTGCTTGCCATACTGATTGTGGAAACAGGTTTCACACTTAGGTACTGTTGGGCTCGGGAAAGCAGTGGATGTACTGGACACACTTGGCAGTAGCATGACAAATTTGAATGCAAATAGTGGTTTTGGATCAGGCACTGCAACAAAGGGCAGCAAAATATCCATTTTGGCATTTGAGGTTGCTAATACAATAGTGAAAGGTTGCAATTTGATGCGAGCTCTTTCGAAAGAGAGCATAAAACATTTAAAAGAAGTGGTGCTTCACTCAGAAGGCGTTCAAAATCTTGTAGCCAAAGATATGGATGAATTACTGAAGATTGCTGCTTCTGACAAAAGGTTAGTTCTAAATCTTTGCCGCTTTTACAAATTATTACAACACTTGGCCAAATAGGCTATTCATTTTATTTGTAGAATATGCTGAACCAATAGTATATGAACAACTGAAGTGGACCTGAACATCTTGTGCCATTGTCCTTACTGAAGTTTGTTTGTTTCCAACAGGGACGAGTTGAAAGTGTTCTCTACAGAAATTGTTCGCTTTGGAAACCGTTGCAAGGATCCTCAGTGGCACAACTTGGACCGCTACTTTGACAAGTTCAGTTCATTTTAGTCTTTACATTTGGTTATGATAATGATTTTGCAGTGTTATTTAGCACCTTTCTGCACCAAACTCTTTCAGGTTGTCATCAGAGCGCACTCCTCAACATCACTTGAAAGAAGAGGCAGAATCAGTGATGCAGAAATTGGTGGCTTGTGTTCAATATACAGCTGTAAGTAATGTTTGTTTGCCTTATAGCAACTAGGTTTATGATTAGAATTTAGCAGACCACAACATAATTAAGAACAAGTCTTTTCTTCACAAATGTTAAGCTGTATATTCCATGAAAACATAGAGTGGCCACTGTAGCCTAAGGCCTTGTTTGGTACTAGTGTTTTAGTGGGGATTAGTGGGGATAATACTCTAGAGTATTGGGTGAATCACTGTTGTCACCCAATCCCCACAAACCCCATCCCCAATCCACTAGGTAGGGGTAGAGTATTGGGGATTGAAAAAATTACACTAAAATTTGGGAAAAAGTGGGGATAAGTGGGGATTAAACTCGCTCATACTCTAGCACCAAACATGTATTGGGGGATAAGTGGGGATTTAAAGTTTGGAGCGGATTATCCCCGCTAATCTCCACTAAAACTCTAGTACCAAACAAGCCTAAAGGGTACTAGAAGTTGATGACAGATCTTTTTATGGTTCAGTTTTATCTTCATTAATAAAGAAACATTTGCTCTATTTCTGATTGCGTGATGTTTTAGTAGGAAATTATGCCGCTGCCAAGACGAATGTACAACAGAATGCGCTATAGCGAAAGTTATCTTAGAATGGTAGAATGAAATGTATTTAGGAACAGTATTTGAATTATAGAATGATATTTATTCAGCAACGGAAGGAGTATATAGTATTGAACTTTTAATATTCCCTTGCCATTAGCTTTGGAGTGAAAGGTTTGTAGGTGAACCTTGGTTGTCATTTTCCTAGCATTAATAAGTGCTATTTTGCACCTTTTGTTCAAATCATAGACTTCATCTTGTTTTATTTTCCAGGAACTATACCATGAAATGCATGCCCTGGACAGATTTGAACAGGATTATCAACGTAAACAACATGAAGAGGACGGTTCAAGTGGTGTTGTCCAAAGAGGTTGGTTTCTTTAGCATGACAATACATATAAATTATCTGCATAAATCCCTTGATATGTAAGAACTCTTTCTTGGATAAAAAATATTTTGGTGTTGTGTATGGTGGTTGCTGCTTCCGATTTCTTTTCAGGTCCTCTGAGAAGTTTAGATATAATCCTCAGAATATTTACTTTTCTAGAATCTTTTTTGGGGGGACACGCTTGATGCAATCATCCATATAGATTAAATTGCATATGCATAATTTGAAATTGCCAAATTGACATCAACAGCTTAATACATTATATCTACAGAGTCAAGGTCTCTAGTGCCACCATCTGTCACAGTCAGGCTACTCTATCACTCTATTAGGCTGTCAGTAGTTGACCAGCACCTAGTGTATTTCGACCATTATATCTAAGGGTTACTTGCATGTTGGCATGGCTGCATGACCATACCTAAGAAAGTCAAAGCAGCTAAAACTCTGTTCTATGCCAATTGGCCATCACTTGTTACAGTATTAAAGATGAGCTAATCAGCACCACAGCCTGCATTTGTATGTGGTCTGCTGCTTGTTAAATACTCTGTAGTCCAGCCAGAAAGAACATGAGCTATTGAGATGTGAATAGGAATAACCCGTATGCAATCGAACCAACGTATGGTACCTATTTCAATCTTTGGACAATTTTAGTGATGTAATCTTAGGCTCTTGATCATTATTACCTGCAAAATTTATCGTTTGTTTTTTTCCTTCAAAAATTCTTGATATTGCCTTGCAAGCACCAGAATTTGAATGCACTTGCCTCTGGGTACCACCAGTTCCTTCAAGTTAACATTTAATAGTTCACATTAGAGTTGTTACAGTTATTTTGTTTGCTTTATTTCATAACGATTCTTAATTTGGTTCTGTTCTATTTGCAGGTGATAGCCTGCACATTCTAAAGCAGGAGGTGAAAAGCCAACAGAAGCATGTTAAAAGTTTGAAGAAGAAGTCTCTCTGGTCCAAGAGTTTGGAAGAGGTTGGTAGGTAGTTTTATTATAATTCTATGTTATCAGGAATGCAAGTTCTAGGAAATAATGCTCGTGTTGATGTTGTCTAATCCACTCACTCGATGCTCTGGAGGAATTATACTTGAATTTGCTTGCACAATATTGTTTGTCTAATTCCAGAAATAATACTTTTTTCCTAGGTTATGGAAAAACTTGTAGACATTGTACACTTCTTGCATCTGGAGATCCATAATACCTTTGGGTGGCCAGGTAATATGCTTTGTGATTACTATCTAGTATAAAATGTGTATCCTCCTGCAGACATTGAGCTATTGTATAGTTTGTTATTTCTGTACTGTTTTACTGCTGAGATAAAGTGTGACTAATGGAAAACACACCTTTTTTTAATGCGCCATAACTTTAGTTTCATCTCACCACTCTAATTACCTCACAATAAGCATTAAATAGATCCGTATCTTTGGTTCAGAAGTGCCGTTTGGATAACCAAATTAGCTCAGTTCAGGTGCTTCTGTGTCAAACTTTCATGTTTGTCACCTCATCTCTGGGATTTAGCAGTCCTTTTCACCCCCTTCTGAAGGAACATCACTGGTGTATTCTTGTCATCCTACATTTGCTTATGTGCGAAATACTTTTTCTGACCTGACCATACTTCTTTCTTGTGGAAGCCACTCCAACGACTCGTAAACTGGGAAATGCCCACAAGGTTCCTAGTTCCTACTATGTTTTTGAAATAAATTGCAGTTTTGAGTCATTGCTCATTACCCAGTTGACATAATTATTGAACATAAGTATAGCATGGAGCACATATTACAAGTTACTTCATCCGTTCCATATTAGTGGTCGCTGATTTGGATGCATCTACGCACATTTTGTGTACAGATACATCCGAATCTGCGACAACTAAATGGAACGGAGGGAGTAACTACTATGTGCTTAAGACTAGGGGCAACACCGAAAGAAAATGAACTGCGCCTGTGCTGCCGGTTCCCGTACGTGAATACCCCTACTTAAAACGTGTTGGCAGTGTATCCTATGTGACATTGTGATCTCATTGATCATTGGCGCCGTACTTGAATACCCCTAGGTAAAACGTATTGGCAGTGTAAGGTCATCCAATGTTACATTGTGATCTCATAGATCGTTGACGTTGTCGAAGACATCGTCTATCGTCAGACTTCTTAATTAGCTACAACTATGCTCTTTAAAATCATAGTTTGATCTTCTCAAAAAAAAAATCATAGTTTGACATGCATATGCGGATAAATTTGAACTTTATCATTTATTCTGTAGTTGGCATTACTCTTACCACTTCTGCTTCTACCAATCTACAGATAGTGAAGAATCACAGGAACCTACTAAGCGACGTAATAGATTGGGTCCAGCCGGGCTTGCGCTGCATTATGCCAATATCGTCAGTCAGATCGATGCTCTTGTAAGTTCCTCAGATACCATTGGATGTCCTATAAATTTCTGTGGTCTGAAAGAAAACCGATATGTCATTTTTGTACACCAGCAGACAGTTCTTATCCATTTGAATGCTATTGGTGTATGTCTCATTGTCTCATATGACACATTCCATATCCCTCAAACCACCATGATTTAGTTAAGGGAACATGATTCTCTTTTTTATAAAGGGAATAAAAGGAACAGTACAATATTACACTTGTGGGGTATTGGTGTTACCTTTTCATGTCTGCGCAGCTTGATGTTGTAGTGCTAACTGCTAGTGAAGACGTCAACTTGTTGCTTTTATCTTGTAACCTAACAAGGGTTAATCTATTGGCAGGTTTCTCGGTCAGCTTCTGTTCCTCCAAACACAAGGGATTCATTATACCAGAGTTTGCCACCGACCATAAAATCTGCTCTCCGTTCTAAGCTCCATCCATCTGGAGTCAAGGAAGAGGTATGGATGATGGCACCCATCACATTCAGTAGAGTGATACAGACTTCGTGAACAGAAAATGAAGTAGACTGCAAAAGTCAACACTATGCCATGGTATACAACTGATGTAATATTGGTACAGCTTACTGTAGCTCAAATCAAGGCGGAAATGGAGAAGACTCTACGGTGGCTTGTCCCGGTTGCAAATAACACCACTAAGTAATCTAAGCTATTTTCACGGCACTCAACCAATTACTGCCATTCCATTCTTATTTTGCTACTGAATATGCGATTGTTTGTCCATTTCAGGGCTCACCATGGTTTTGGTTGGGTTGGAGAGTGGGCAAATACAGGGTTCGTATCCAACTACTTTCAGTTTGGACAGTGGGAATGTAAAACTAAAATTTAGAAGTATGCTCTGTTTGTCTTATGCAGGTCAGAAGTGAACTGCAAGCCGACAGGGCAGATGGACCTCACCCGAATTGAGACACTACATCATGCTGACAGGGACAAGACTGAAACATATATCCTCGATCTTGTCATATGGCTTCAGTATCTCATCAGTCAATCCAGAACCGCTAATGGCGAGCGATCTCCCATCAAGTCTCCGGTTCGATCTCCTACACAAAGGGGCTCCACGCTCTCATTGTATTCAAACAAAGCCAGCAGTTCATCGTCGCCTGTTCTGACACCAGAAGATCAAGAGATGTTAAGGGATGTCAAGTTCAGGAAATTCGTCCCTGGTATAAGCAAAAGCCAAGAGTTTGACACAAAGGCAAGACATAGCAAGCAGAGCAAGTTGATCAAAAGCAACAGCCATTCACCGAGCAGTGGCAACAGGAAAGAATTCCTATCAATCAGGAGTCTGCTTCCTGTCATCGACTTTGAAATCGATAGGACCAAAGCTCTGGATATGATCGACAATCTAAAAGTGAAGTGAGGCATCAGAATCGATCGGTGCCCAAGTCCTGTATATTTCGACGCGGTTTGTGATCTTGAAAATCCTTGTTGCTTGAAGTATACATCAAATCTGTTGAGCCGACTGCCATGTGCCTGCGACGAAGGCGCTTGCGTAAGACGAGCTGGCAGTAGGTTAGCGATTTGGTTGGAGTCAGCGAGAGAAAGATGGGTGGTCTTGGATCATGGCTAACTTATGTATGATATGGGGTGAAAAGGAAAGGGAGGTTTTTATTGTAAAAAGCAATTTGTTGTGTTTGTTAGCTCTTGTATAAGGAATGCAAGTTTTGAAGGAGAAGAAGGGATATCCCAGCGTCACATTGTGTTTCCCAAAAGCAAACAATTGATGTGCACTGCAACTTTTTGTTGCCGCGGTCATGGTTTTTACCGCCTTTATGAGGGGTTTGACCTAATGACCGGGATAAAAATATGAGGTTTCATTTGGGGCAGCAAGAGTTCCTCTTCCGGAACTTGGCTGTTCTTCTGAATCCAACAATTATGTCATGCTATAGATACAAAGTTATGATCGATGACGTACAATGCACAAGACCCCGTTGCAATGAGCTGCTTAGTGGAAATTGGAAAACCTTGTATAAGCCGAGTTTAATTCCAGCAGCTTGTCCATTAACCTGTAGTTCTATTGCAGCATATTTTCAAATCACTCTTATCTTCTCAATTTTTTTGGAGATCGTGTCATTTTAGTGAACGAATGCGTCAGGTTCTCTCTTTCTAGTCAACGATAATTGGAGTGAATTGTGCTCTATCTTGTAGCATCAATTTTGTCCCAGAATCTACCAACAACGAAGAAACATTGGCGGTAAACATTTTTTTAAAACACAAAGCGGGGTCACGAGCCCAGTGGAGCAATTTTCATTGAAGAGCACGTGGCAGATACATTTTGGCCCCTTTTCATCACTTGCACTAAAGAACCTAATATTTAAAGATGAGGCCTCCCACTCTACAACAAACACTCTGAAAGAAGAAAAGAAAAAGCAATCAAGGACCTGGGCGTCTGTGCCACCAAACGCTGGCGAGCTCTAGGCGTCTCCGCCGAGTTCTGAGAGTAGCAAGCTCGAAAGCTCTCCTCCGACGACAAGATCCAGCTGCTGGCAACCACCAGCAAGACCAGGGACACATCACTTGGCCTTCTAGCAGCGTCGAGCTCCAGCAGATGAACCACAGGGCTTCTGATTTGGAGGTTGAAGAACCTTGTTGGCCGAAGATCACGGCGACGAACTTGGTCACCATGTGTTGCGCTTGAAGAAGATCTCCTGCTCCAGATCGCCACTTCGTAGATCCGTCAAAGACAACATCACCTTGGATCTTCTCTTCTTCTCCACCATCATGGTGGCTTGGAAGAGAAAGAACCAAGGCAGCGCCACCCAGATAGAGTAGCAAGAGAGCTTTATTGAGAGGGTTGCAGAAGCACCGCCGCCATCCGCCTCCGGCTCCTTCCATCGGAGCTCCACGGCACAAGCCATAGGGAGTAGCCCGAGCTCCACCAGGGGCGTACCCATGTAGAGCCAGCAGGTGTCACATGACACCGGGTAGAAAGTGTAGTTCTTCACTATACTTCATGTATTTGTACTATGTGACACCCCAAAAATAGAACGAATAGTGTGTATCACTTATATGAGGACACCGGCTCAATTTCTTCCTAGGTCCGCCCCTGAGCTCCACTGCGACCAAACCCCCATGGGCATAACGCCAGTCTCCACATGGGTAAGACCTAAAACTAGACTAGAACCAACTCCTATCTACTCTAACACCTCTTCTTGACCAACCCCGGCCGGCTATTCCAGCGGAGAGGGCCTTGGATCGGCCCGACCGACCGAGGGTGGAGGACTCTTCAGCTACTGTAGCAGCTCCAGAGGAGGAGGGGGGAAATTAAATGAGAGCCGTCTACCTCGGCCCGGTAAACATATCGGTGGAATTGGCTCAAAAAAAAAAAAAAAAAACCAACGGTGGAAGACTTCTCAAAAAAAAAAAAAACAACGGTGGAAGACTTCTCAACAAAAAAAAAACAACGGTGGAAGCGTCGAGTACTCTCCACTGACTCCGAGGGCGTTCGTCATCATCAACCGCAAAGCATCCGAAACACAGGTCCGACGACGGCGATCCGGCCGGGCGCGAGAAGCCGACGGCGGCAGCGATGGACGGATCGGACGAGCTGCAGTGCGTGGGCCGGCTGGAGATCGCGGCTCCGCCGCCGGCGCGGTACCTCCGCGTGGGCTCCCTCCCGGTCCCCACCGACGACTCCGCCTGCCTCCCCGCCCTCCTCCCCTCCTCCGCTTCCCCGTAAGCTCCTCAGCTCCTCCCCGCGTCTCGGTCACCGCGCCCGCGCTTGCTCGATCGATGTGCCATGTGGCGAATTCTTCGTGCGATTCGGTGGTCCTGATGCTGATGCAGCTCTCGATCGGCTCCCTTGGATGTGGGGAGGTTGCGTGCTACGGATCACGGCAGGCTCAGTTGCTTAGGGTTCGAGCGTCTAGTTGTGCTGCTAGAATGTTGAGGGTCGTGGTGGGGAATCCGAGCTAGAATGGGAAAGGAGCGAGCACTCTCCGCTGTGGTTGACTTGGCTACGCACTTAAACTGTTTGTGGTTGCGATTCGTTAGGGAGGACCCAGGACCGGATGCAGAGTAGTGCCATGGGGTAATGTAGCAATCGCTTCTTAAGTGAGTTGATCGTTATGATACACAGATTGGTTGTGGTGAACCAGCATATCTGAATTTAGCGGTTATAGCATACTACAAGCAAACGTAATTTAGAAATTCGGTGTTGGAACCCAAAATGGTAGTGGACACCTCTTTTTTATTTATTCGTGCAGCATCAACTGTAGTCACAACCCACAATCATGTCTGGAAGTGTACAGTGGCAAGCAAACATTACGGAATGAAATTTCGTCCAGTCTACGGAAGCCTGAATAAGCTGAACGACTACTTGTAATTCTGTTCTTGTCATGAAAAATATTGCAGGACTGGGACTGGAGCTCCACGGTACCAAATGCTGCCACTGGAGACCGATCTCAACACACTCCCCGTGATTCCAAACCTCCCAGAGAAGGTTTTCCCGACGGATGCGAAGAGTACTGAAGGTGATCTTCTCCGAGCCTACATCATTATAGTTTTATCATTAAAATTATTCTTGCCAGCCTGTAGTAGAAGGCAGCATAGATGATGGTAAAACCTGCCTGTGCTACAGCGCTAGTAAATTTCTATCTGTTCAGCTTATGGTAAGCATATGTCTGCTCAAAACCATTACGGATAGGTTGCCTGTTATATCCATGTGATTTCTCTATATGTGTAAATGATTTCTGATGTTTAATGTTTGATGTACGCTGCCTGTGAAAACTCTGAATGACAAGACATGGTAGATTTATTTTAAAGCAAATTTGCTCACCAGTGAGCAAATATTTTTATTTCCCAGTACATTTATTACCAGTGGACAAACCTGTTTATCTTCTTTATGCGAGGATTAATCCTTGTATTTACATCTTGTTCGAAGTTAAAAAGATAGAATGATAGGGAGTCAACATACAAGCTGATTCCTCGCTACCTTATCCCAAAGGTGTTGCTGCAGTGGTCACACAGCAGCAAAACTATACAAATGCGTATTGGTATCAGTCTGCTGTAGTGTAAACACAGGAGAAGCGATAGTAGTCCATGGTGAACAGCAGGAGCAGTACATGATGCCCAAGGAATCGAGGAGAAGAAATAGGAACACTAGGAAAGAGCCCAGAAGCAGATTAGGCAAGGAGATATAATCATATAGTTATAGTTTCGTATTAGGAGTCGGTCTTGGTGATAACTGAAAATTTGTATAATGTTGGAAGTTCTTATTAGGGAGTTATTGTCTTCAGAGGCAAGTAAGAAGCAGATTTCCTCTCTTGCAATTGGTATCCACAAAATCTATCTTCCAGCCCACTAGGATTTCCTCTAATTGCCGGAAACGGCACTGGTCAGCAGGCTGCCAAAGATCTTACAATTTATGAAAGCAATCTGTTTATCCACTTCGTGGAAGATAAGAGTACAGTTGGTAGACAGAAAGGTACTGCCAACCGATTTGCCGGAGATTTGGCTGATTAGTTAGAACTATATGGAGAATTATGCGATTGCGTTATAAATGGATATATGGACAGCACATCACATCGCAGATCAACTACTGCAGACTGAGCCTTAGAGCGACCTCGTGGATGGCAGTGACATTGCAGATGGCAGCTGGCCACGATTTCTCTGTTTTGTACCAGCACATTCAATAAAAATCTTGTATTCTTTTTTATGCTTAAATGAATTTGTTTCCCAATTGAACAGAAATGATGATTTGTTGCATTATTTGGGCATTTAAACATCTGATGATGCTAATAAGATTCTGAGTTAGGCATTCGTGATGGTTTCTTCACCAAAGCCAAATACACGCCTGACTTATAAGCCATTTAGGCGCTGTTCTTATCACACAGCTGTCCACATGACACAGTAGTTTTAAATGATTGTATGTCAATACATTTCTGTTGATATATGCATGTTTGTTCTTATTCTTCAGGATTACGATTCGGAAGCGGACTATTCAACCAAAACTTATCAAGGAAGTGTGAAGCACTAGCTGTGTCAGGCCTATCCGAATATGGCGATGAAATAGATGTAATTGCTCCAACTGATATTCTGAAGCAGATCTTCAAAATACCTTACTCCAAGGCACAAGTATCTATCGCTGTTAGCCGTATTGGAGACACTCTCATTTTGAACACAGGGTAAGTGTCAGATAGCTTCAAAATAATCATTCTCTCAGTTTACAGTCTGTTAATGCAATGCTCTACATTGTACTGCAGGCCTGATGTTGATGAAGGTGAGAAGATATTTAGAAGACAGAATAACCAACCTAAAGGATCTGATCCTTCAATATTAAAGAATTTCGCGATGCACTCTGTGAGGGCAGAGGCTTGTGATTGCCCACCAAGTCACCAACCATCGCAAGACAACCAAACAGCATCGATGTTGCATGGACCATTCGGTCATGGGGAGGGTTCCATTGATTCGCCCTCCTCATCTAATCTTAGTACATCACAGTATTTGGATCAGAATATCAGTAAAAATAGAAAACCGTCACATGGTACCTGCGAAAGTCTGTACTTCGGTGCAAGGAAAAATAATCAAAAAGTTCCAGGATCTGATCCCATTCGGAAAACTACTCGTGTTGGTGAAAACCCCAGAAGTGATGTTCAAGAATCTGAGAAAAGTAGGAGAGTGGGGAATAATGGATTTCGGAAAGTTTGCTTTTGGCAGTTCCACAATTTCCATATTCTCTTGGGTAGCGACTTGCTTATATTCAGCAATGAGGAATATATGGCAGTGAGCTTGCATCTATGGGATGTTTCGAGACAGGTATGCTTTATTTTATTGAATGTGGCTTCATGCTTCCTTTTGTTACCTTCTCTCTTGACAAATTGCTTTGGACAGGTTACTCCATTGAACTGGCTAGAAGCTTGGCTTGATAATGTAATGGCAAGTGTGCCAGAGTTGGCCATATGTTATCATCAGAATGGTGTTGTCCAAGGCTATGAGCTTCTAAAAAATGATGATATATTTTTACTCAAGGGGGTGTCCGATGATGGTACACCTGCATTTCATCCACAGGTTGTCCAGCAAAATGGCCTGGCTGTTCTGAGGTTCCTTCAGAATAACTGTAAGCAAGACCCTGGTGCATATTGGGTATGTAATTTGAACTTATGCGTCATCAAATATTCATATTCAACCTTTCACCTCATACCTGCAGTACCTGAATATTCTTAAGTATAAGTGTATAACTTGGTTATGACTTTATTCTAGTAATAGACCAGTAACCACCATGCTAGTACTTGTGCACTTATACTGAAGGTTTGCTTTGTCAGCTCTACAAAGGTGCCGATGAAGATGTTGTGCAGTTATATGACCTTTCTATGTTACCGAAAAAACATACTGCTGGTGATCACAGATCAAGTCCCGTGTCCTCATTAATGAACAAGGGGAGAAGGGAGTCACTTTTCTCTCTGGGAACACTCCTCTACCGTGTTGCTCACAGGATGTCTTTATCCCAGGTACCAGAGAGTTATCACTCTTACTTTACTTAAGTACAGCTTTGTCGATTGTTAAAGACCAAAATATGCTTGCAGGTACCTAGTAATAGAGCAAAATGTGCGAAGTTCTTCAGAAAATGTTTAGACTTCCTCAGCAAGCAGGATCACCTGGTACATTTCTTTATTTATCATATCACTGTTCTACAAGTCTGTTGTTTTCTAGGTGATTTTTTTCTCAAAATTTATCTTTCATCTTTTAGGTTGTCCGGGCATATGCACATGAACAGTTTGCAAGGCTCATCCTTAAATGTTATGAGGAGTTGGAACTGACAACTGAGTCATTTCTGCTTGAATCGGAAGTTACTCTTACTGACTTAGATGATGAATCTCCAGAGTTGAGCCTTCCGAATTTACCATCAAAGCAAGATGGTGTACTGACAGAGACTAGGAAGGATGAGCCAGCGGCTGTAGATAGTATGTTGGAGTATTCGCATTCAGAATCCTCACCTCGTCATGTTGATATTGGTTCTGCGTATTCAACCGCAAAAGGAGATGTTTCCGAGGATAGCTTGCTGATGTGTCAGGCTGGAACCTCTGAGATGTCAAAAACCATTGCTGATGCAATCTCCTCTAAGTTAGCAGCCATACATCACGTAACACAAGCTATTAAATCCCTCAGATGGAACCGGCAGCTCCAGAACACTCAAGAAGATTGTGTTGACAGCGCAGACACCATTTGGGAGAGACCAGTTGATTTGTCTTTATGTAGATGTGGTGATGTTGATTGCATTGAAGTTTGTGACATTAGGGAGTGGCTACCAAAATTGAAAATGGACCATAAATTGTGGAAGCTTGCTCTTCTGCTTGGGGAATCTTATCTGGCACTTGGAGAAGCATACAAAAATGATGGGCAGCTTCATCGCACTCTGAAAGTTGTGGAATTAGCTTGTATGGTTTATGGATCTATGCCTAAACATCTCGATGGTGATGAATTCATCTCATCCATTTCCAATAGTTCACTGTGTCCTAAAGATGGTGATCTAAACCCGAGTCTTGCATTGGATGAGGCAGAATATTTTGAGACCGCAAAATGTGTCAATTATGAAATCTCTGCTCAGCAGTTGCCTCCTAATTATTTATTTTGGGCCAATACCTGGATGCTTGTAGGTGACGTCTATGCAGAATATCACCGATTGGGTAGCCATCAAGCACCGAAGTTGCGAGAACAGAAGCTCGATGGCGAAGTTAGAATGTCAAATGAAGTTGCGATGGAAGTCAAACGGCTTAAGAGAAAATTAGGAAAAGATAAGCAGAATTGTGGAACATGCTCGCTGATAAACTGTAGCTGCCAAAGTGATAGGGCAAATACTGGCAGTAGTGCAAGCAGTAGCAGTCCTGAGGCCTCTACATTATATGGAAGAAAGAAAAATAAAAAAGCATCTGGCAGGAACATTCGTTCACAGTTTAAAGAAACTAAAGAGAGCCCTAATACAGAGGAAGCTATTGAAAGTTCTGAAAAAATGCAGAACTGTGGGAATGATGCTTGTGTTGAGAAAAGCTCAGTAGCAAATGTTGAATTTGATCATGATCATGCTATGGAAAATCAGTCAAGCAATGCTGACAGTTCTCCTGATAAATCTAGCGAAGATATTCCCAGTGTGAGGGGTGGTGGTATTTTCAAGTACCTTGCAGGTCCTAAACCAGGAGATGCCGAATACAACTTGTCTTCTGCTATTCACTGCTATGGTGCAGCTAAGGGAGCCCTGTTTACATTTTCTGTCCGCTCAGCAGAATTTTCTACCATCCTTAAGAAAAGTGGTTGGGCATTCAATGAACTGGGCCGCATTAGACTTGAGAGTGGAAATTCGAGTGGTGCTGAGGTTGCTTTTGCTGATGCCATTAGAGCATTTCAAGATGTCTCTGATCACACAAATGTTATATTAATCAACTGTAACTTGGCTCATGGTAGAAGAGCTTTAGCAGAGAAATTGGCATCAAGGATAGAAGAATTTCAGATGTATGATCTTCCTGAAGGCTCATATATGCAATCTGTGAAGTCTGCCAAATCGGAATATTTTCAAGCAATAAACTACTACACAGCAGCTAAGAAGCAACTGAGGTATGCTATTGCTGAGAGTGAGGTTGATAAAGCACTCCACAACGAAGTTTACACCCAGTATGCCCACACCCACCTGAGGCTTGGAATGCTTTTGGCAAGGGAAAGCTTCTTAACTGGCAGCTATGAAGGTGGACTTGTTGATGAATCATCTAATAGAACAGTTCTCGAGATTTCAGCAAGTGATGCTTTTCGGGAGGCTTTGTCTACATATGAATCCCTTGGTGAACTTCGCAAACAGGAGGCTGCTTTTGGCCATTTTCAACTTGGTTGCTATCAAAGGGACCTGTGCTTGAAGTTCCTGGATTTGGTTGACAAGGAGGTCAAGCAGAAGAATGAGGATAAATATCGTCAGAAAGCTAAGTGGTATGGTTCACTGGCAGAGAAGAACTGGCAAAAGGCTTTAGAATTCTATGGTCCAAAGACACATCCTACCATGTTTCTTAACATCCTTATGGCGCAATCTTCCCTTGTTACTAACATCTCCAATTCGTTTCACTCTAGTGCGGTATGTTCTTTCTGTCTTGCAATCTCTTCCTATGCCAGCTGCTCAATCTGGTAGATTTTAGTTAACTCTTTCTGGCATTCCAGAAAGTTCATTACCTGTTATAATTGCTGTGCAGAATGGAGCAGTGCCATGTGGTCTGCTTACAATTTTTGAGCATGTTGTACTTTACATTTGGTAATACTATTATGGTTGTATGGGAAGAATTTTATTTTACTGAGTAATTGCTCTCTTTGGCGCCAAGCAGTAGTAGTTATATGCCTTATATAAAGAAGTAGCAGTGAACAAATCACAGTAGTTCGCTGCCCCCGTAGGTTGAGACTGGTTGATCATTAAGCTTGAGACTATGAGACTGCGTTCACTTATGTGTTACTCTTGCCATCCTGTGTATGTAGACCTAGAATCTATTAGCTGTGTATATGGAACATAAGTTGTTTTGGTATCAGAATTATTCTAATTTTGTATCTTCTTCACAGATGCTTGAAGCCGCGCTGATGCACTTGCTGGAAGGGCGCCATGTGGTCGAGGCGAACGAGGAATACTCAAACGATGTGAACCTGGACATAAAGCCTAAGTTTTGGATCCAGCTACAGAGCCTGCTGAAGAGCATGTTGGCAGCATCACTGCCCGGCATCAGCACAGGCAGGCCAGCAGCTTCTGCCGGTCAGGCCAACACCAGCAGCAGAGGAGACGCCGCAAAGCTGAAGGAGATGTATCGTCTGTCTCTAAAATCTACCTCTCTGGGACAGCTCCACGCGTTGCATGAGCTTTGGGTCGCCTAACACCTCCAGTGCACGGACTGTTGCTGTGCAAGTAGCCAAGTAGTATGCTGCTTACTCGGCATCTACTTTCTTATACGTAGTCAGCAATTCAGCATCTACTACTGTGGAGCCTCTGGTCATTGTCACGATTTTATTCTCTGGTGTGTTTTATACGGAGCCATGTTGTAAGGGTAATTATGTATTACTGGTATTGCTATTTGCTAGCAGGTGAATGATAGCTGTGTAAATGGAATATATATATAAAGCAAACAAGAACTTATATATACATATGGTTTTACACTAACTTTTAGAGAGGACACCTAGTTTTGGTCACAATCGGAAGTTTTGTTCGCCATCCCAGAACCATAACGAACGGGGGATCATGTTGCTGCAAGAGTAAGGCCTCTCGTATACTACATACTGAAGCTCGCCTTGCCGTGCGTCACTTTCGTCTCATCGCTGTAAAATGTACTCCCCCTGTTCCATTCCATACGTAAGATAGTTTGGTCTGGTGCATTGTTTACTTGAACTGTCTGTTTGCTCAGGTGGATCAAAGTTTGGTTCTAGTCATTTGGCAGTTATTTCTCCAGTTTCGTCTGAGGTGAAGCAAGACAGGCCAGGTACTCTCTTCATCAACGAAGGAGCTCGCATTTTCTCTCCAAAGAGCTCTGTTTCGTTGTCTACAGGCAAGTCTTACGATAACTGTCACACAGGAAGCGAAAACGTGTGGCTCAATGCTCCAAAGATACTGCCAAGGGAGAAAAAGCTTGGAACAGATTTCCTGGGTTAAAACTTGAACAGAGGCCTATCAATCTAGTACTAGTACATTTTACCCTGAACCACCACTGCCGCACTGCGTTGCACCGAACAAACTGAATCAGAAGAAAAGCCGTTTCACTGAATTTCCATTCCAGTCCATTTTTTTGCCTGTTTTCTCAAATGTTCTGTTGCATCCAGTTTTTGACAACTGTCAAGCATGAGTTGGACTTGAGAGTTGAGATATCGTTCTCTGTTCATAAAGGTAGGATGGTATGATGAAAACCTGATCATATTTAACATGTCATATATATCATACTGTATTAATATACACCCGAACGGTACAGCAGAATGAACAAGCAGGAGAGAAACCTTTAATCACGCAGGCAAAACAGAATGACCGTCAAGATGGAGCTGACAAATCGTGTTCTACTTCTGATGGACAGAGACACAATGGACTGTACAAATGCAACCTCAAAACATAAATTGACAAACACCCCGGAGCCAACAAGGGTTAACAAAATGTCACACTAGGAATAGTAACCCTTGTATGCTTGATATTCACATCAGACGACAGGAAAATCTACACCCTGATAAACTTCCTACAGCATCTTCGCTTGGATGCAAATGACCGGTCATGGTACACCATGATCTCTACAAAATTTTACACTTCCTTGGTCATTGGTATCAAGATGGTCTTGCGAGGGTTATATTGTGAACAACAGGCTTCATCTCCACATGAAGGTCTAGAGGGAATTATAGCATTGGCACATGAAGGTCTGGAGGGAATTAGCATTGGCACATGAAACACTATGCCGTCCTGGAAATTTTCTAGACAAAGTAGTCTTGTCGCACGACAGTGATAAAGTCGCGGGGAAGCAAGTCGTCCTCCTTTTGTTTCCCTACATCACCATTTCCTTGAATGTGCCAGTATATCTTTGGAGGGAGAGGTGTGTAAAGGTCTGCAGTGATATGGAGAGAGAAATGATCAGTGTGTTGGAATAAGATATATTTGTGCTGCAATTGTACCAAGCTTCACAAGCATGTACCTCCGGACATAGTCTGATCAGGTTCTCTTGTAGAATGTAGCACAACAATACCAGCAAGAACTGTAAGAAATCCACACGTCTCAGAGGCAATAACGCTTGCGCTCTGCCCAGACCAATCCTGGATATTCGAAAAAACAGAAAGAAACTAACCAATTAATACCGGGGCGAAGGACAACTGATGTCTTTGATTAGACGGGGTATAGTTAAAATCCTCACCTTGAACATTATGCCACTTGCTAAAATAGTGAGGGTTGTGAACATGGCATAATAGATGGGAGAAACAAGTGCTGTATTGAAAGTATCCAATGCCTGAAAGTTAACATAACACGTATGTTGTGGTCAGAATATTAGGATATGGTCGGCACAGCCCATGAAACATTATCTAACAGAGCTTCAAGCAAAATTCAGGTACAGTAAGCACCTTGTTCAGGTAAACTAACTGGATAATTAAGCATATAGCTGAAACCGTCACAAACAGCCACGTCTGGAAATACCCGGCCTGGTTTTCACCCTGAATGGTAAGTTTAACTGCAATGCCCACAGCCTTGATGCTCATTACCTAACACGACACAGCATCAAACATATGTTATTTTCTCATATATATAGCAACAAACCAATAAGAAACCAGAGGCGTATATGCAGAACATTTACCGTCAGGGATCCAACAACTGAGCAAATACCAACATACACCATAATGTTTGCCTGCCCATACCGTGGAGCACAATATAGCATAAGAAACAATGACATAGCCACTGCCAGAGCAGCATAGCAAAGGAAGGCTGCAACAACGTTACAGGAAAAATGTCAAGAGACAAGTTCATTATGAAGGCAAGTAGCCAGCCAAATGGAGGTAGCATGGAAACTTACTAGGTTGTGTTGCCAAGCCCCAAATCTGCTCCACCGAGCTCGGGGACCTCTCCTCGGGGGCATGGAGGATGATCACCGTCGACCCAACAATGCAGAGAATACAGCCCAGGACGCCCACCCGCTGCAACTTCTCATCCAGCATGAAATGGGCTAGAACAGCACTGATCATCACAGAAGCACGCATGTGCACATCTTAGAATGGTACCTGACAAAACGTTATACAAGGGAACTGAAACGTGGCCATTGTACCTGACAATAATGCTGAGTGCGCCCAGCGGCGCGACGAGGACGGCTGGCGCAAACATGTAGGCCACGAAATTGGCCGTCTCCCCAACAAGCACTGAAAAGTTGCAATTTTGCTGAAACATTTCAATCCAGTTCTCATATGATCATCAGGAACAAATGAAGGACATGAGGATCATGGAGGCTTACTGGTGACCATCCCGACCCACCAGAGCGGCTCCCAGAGGTACCCATACCCTCCGACACCTGCAATTTTCAGAGGACAGGGAAGGTCACATCATCCGATACACGGAATCGGCCGAACTGGGCACAAAGGATCCGCCTTTCTCACGAAGGGAACCAGAAAGACCCAGAGCTAGAGCGAGAGGAACGAAAAGGACAGCAGGGCATGTGGGGAGCGGACCTGCTCGGGCGCCGGCGGCGCCGGCGCGGCGGAGGCCCTTCTTCTTGACGATGAAGCTGACCCCGACGAAGGCGGAGGAGGCGACGGCGAGGAGCGCGCCCTTGAGGTTGGCGGCGAAGAGGTCGCCGCCGGCGTCCGTCACCGCGAGGCTCATCGTGCGGGGGCGGCGCGTGGCCGGCGCATTTGAGGCGAGTCCCAGCTGGGTTTTCTCTTTGTCTTGATTTGGATTTAGAAGGAGCTGCGTTGTCTTGACCTTGGATGCGCACGATGGCGTAGGGAATTGACGGAGGAGAGAGGCTGCGGTGAATGAAAGCAAGTGTGGGCGGAGAATTTCGAATTTATGTGCCCCCCGTTTCTATTTTCCACATACTAGGTTTTGTTTTGACATTGATTTTGGGTACATGGACCTTTCATGTTAAGTTTCGTGTTCGACTTGTATTTTTGGACTTGGCGTCGAAGGTAAAATCGCATGGGTTGACGAGTGTATTTTCCTGCAAATATACTATAAATGGTCTACTACAAAATTGCAAGGCACACAAATGATTGTTTTTCAACACCAAAATTGCCACCTAATGTGCTTATATAAATAAAGCACACAAATTATTGATCAACACTAAAATTGCCACCTAATGTGCACACATAAATATGACATTAAACAATATTTTGCCAGGTGTAACGACGTAGAAGGCTGCATACAGAGGTTGTTTCAACACAAGCGTGAGACATGCTCATAGAAGACGAGGTCAGACATGGAGTTTTTAACATTTTAAAATGGAAAATAGTAATCAGAAATTCTGAAAAAGTTGATCATTTTGTAAGTATACATGTAGTTGTGTAGTATGCATGTATATACTTCCTCAGTCCCAACTTAGTTGTCGCGGGTTTGGTCAAATTTGGTCTATATACGGATATATCTAGACACGATTCATTGCATAGGTTCCCTTATTTAAAAAAAAAGTTGTGATAACTAATTTAGGACGTGTTCTACAAAACAGACAAATATTTAGATCAAAAGTGATTTTTATTTATGTTCTAGTGACATATTTGTCTTTGTTGTGTAGCTTCTAAATCAATATATATCTAATAGAATTATACATCTATGTAGTGCCGTAATAAATATTATTTTCGCATTTTGAAAATAGAGATCTATATGAAAGCCATATTGACGAATACAAGTTTGGACGACGTTCGGGTTACCGTGAGCATATGCTCCTCATGTGCATAGTAAATGAAATAAAATATTTTAATAAATGTAAATAATCTAATTTTCTGCAACGTAAATGTTCAAGCCTTTTGCATGCTTACAAGATTTCACGAAGTTATTATGCTCTAAAAAAGATACGTGGAGAATCAAATTTTTGTTTACACATGCCACACACTATTTGTCTGTTTTTTTCATGAAATTTACATGTGCACATAAGACATGTACACATATTAAGATTTTCATTCATAATTCCGTACTCCATCGAAAACATCTGCTTTGTCAGACGAACAAATCTAATAGCGTAGAACTTAACTGAGCACAAACTTAATTGTAGCAAATCACTTAGAATTACCTTCACCGAAGCCTACTACTCATTCTATCCCGAAGGGAAACACGACAGCTAAAAGGAACATTTAACGGACTGGCTGCCGCCTCCTCCGATCGAATCGGAAGTTTGCACGAGACGAGACAAAGGTAACATGGCCCGGGTCAGCATCATCTTGCATTCCCAGGTGAGGAACAGCCAAGCCCACGATCCAGATCTCGCCTCGGACACTCGGATCCGTCTTCCTCGCTCTGCAGACTGCAACGGCCAATGAATGCATTGCCGCCGGAGAGGATGGTGCTCGCCTGAATCGGCCCCGCGCGTTCCGAGCAGACAAAAAAGGTTTGCCGGCTAGCTCGTTGCCCTCTTCCTGCCTCAGTCGTTGTGAGTGGGAGCCGTCGCCTCATTACCGGTGATCACGATACACAAGAGAAGACACGGGGTTAACGTAGTGGGTGGCCGACCCTGGGTGCCGTGACACTGCCTGCTGTCGCTGCAAGTGCCAATAGTCTATGAGGATTTCATCAGTCACCGTTGCGCAGGACACCGTGTCCAAGTTTGTTAGTAATTTTCATGCACTATGTCTATGAATCTGCAACGTGTGACACCTAAGTCGAACAGATGGGCATGTGTGGTTTATATGGGACAGGGAGTCATTTCTATTCTACTAGTAGAAATGCCCGTGCGTTGCCACGGGTATTCAAATTTCATTTTCAATGCACATATATAATTTGAACTCAGTATGAAAATTCAAATTCAAATCAAATCAAGAATATTATAATGTGCTATAGCATGATAATACGGAACACAATAACATGATATTATTGTCATAATACAACTACATTGCTTTGAATAACGTTATAATAATTGAAATTGTTTATAAAAATTAAATAAGCACTCGACTAACTGTTTATACATGGTATCTGAGCCTCAGGAAATACTTCACGCGCCCTGCACAACTGCTTTCTTCCATGGCGCCGGCGTTGTGCCACACGACCCCTGTCGCCGGCCAACTACACCACTCGCTACCCTCCCCTCCACTTCCCAGATCGTCCGCCTTCTCCCCCTCCTCCGACGCGGTCCCGCTCCACTCCGCCCACCATCCATGCCTTCCCGTCCCAAGCTCCTAAATCGAGCAGCGCCGCCCGCGTGGAACCGACGTTTCTTCCCCAAATGCCGTGCTGCTCGGCCCAGATCCTTTCCCCGCTCTCCTCCGGCCGTGACTCCCTACTCTCCTCCCGACCACCTTCCGTTCTATCGCGCGCGCACCGCGGACGAGCTCGCGAAGGTTGGGGAAGGCGGCGCCACGCGGGAGGGTGGCGGCGGCAGTGTGCTCTTCCTGCACAAGTGCTTTGTTACGGATGTGTTGTCGTGTCGCGTCGCGTGGAGGAGTTGCACCGCATGTCGTCGGCGTCGCCGAAGTGCGGCTCCACAATGGCCGGAGGGCCTGAGACAAGTTCTGACATTGGCGGCGCCGCCATGGCTTAGCAAAAGAGGACGAATTACAAGAACGTTTAGATCGGGGTATATTGGTCCAGGGTTCTTAGCCTGATGTTCAAATAAATAAAAAATCAGAAAAGGGCAAATTGTTAAAGCGCCCAAGTAAAGAGGGGCAAAAAATCTATTGCAAAGTAATTGAGGGCAAATCATAGAGGTACCAAGTAAAAAGGGGCAAAAAAATAAAATTCCCCTTCTTTCTCCCACCTCTCAACTTCCCGTCCATCCCCTTTTTTCTTCACCTGCCGACAACCAGAGGAGAGATGTCATGCCCTAGCGTCAGCCGCCGCCACATCTCCAGCCCTGCTCGCCGGCAGCGCACACCGCCTGGCCATCAGTGTTTACCCCGCCGCGACGCCACCTGGTTGCCATCCCCGCGCTCAAGGTCGACCCCGCAGTCCTCGCTGCATCTCCTACCTCGGGCGCCGGCAGCCCCACAAGGCCACAAGACACAGCGCCGCCGCTGCACCACCACGTCGCCAGACGCTAGTCGCCCCGCGTGTTTCCCCATACAAATACAAGTTGCCCTTTGATTTGGCTGATGGATCGAATAAGGTTGAGCTGCTGCTATACTCGATTTATTTATCTCCTGCGTGACTCAATCGATTTTATCTACCATGTACCGTAAGTATTAGGCATGTATACGAATTGTAGATCTTCATATTGAGATATTCATTGTCATCTAATAGTGAGCAGATTGCTGAAACGAATGTCCCGTGTTGACAAGGAGTATTATTTCAGTTTAATTTTGCTGGTCACTTTGTATTCCAGGGATGTGTATTTCCTATTGAGATTAAGCCTGTCCGCACAGATAAATGGAGAGTGAATTAAATGTTTCTTTGCTGCTTCTTTTTAGATGACAAGAATCCGAAGATGACCTGAACCAATATGTACATGAGGATGAACTGAACCAATTTTTTATATACTTCTGCTGTTATTTTTGTGGTGCAAACGCCTGAAATGATCATTGCGTTGTGCTGCCATTTTCTCTTTTTGGTCTATATGGTCATGACCGAAGACCGAACCGAAAAGACCGAAGACCGAATACAAAAAGACCGGAAAGACCGAAGGTAATACAGGTAGCATTTTTGGATGACCGAAATTCTAGAAGACCTAAAAGACCGGACCGAGCAAACCGAACAGACCGAACGCCCGGGCAGACTCAAGCTCATCTCGTTTGCTCTACCTGCAAAAGGCTGAGCCGTTTGACCTCCTTGTGGTTGACGAGGCAGTGCAGCTAAAGGAGTGTGAATCGCTGATACCTCTGCAGATTCCTGGGATCTGTCTTGCTGTTCTCATTGGAGATGAATGTCAGCTACCAGCACTTGTCAAAAGCAAGGTGATCTTATGTTCTTAAGAGCTATAAGTTGAACTTGAATCTTGTTGCCTCTTTTGCCTGCTGATCCCTAGCTGCAACAATTTTACTCTTGCAGGTATGTGAGGAAGCCGACTTTGGAAGGAGCCTGTTTGAGAGGCTGAGTTCTCTGGGCCATCATAAGCACCTTCTTGATGTGCAGTACAGTACAGGATGCATCCTGGGATAAGCAAGTTCCCTGTGTCAAGCTTTTACGGTGACCAGATCGCTGATGGTGAGAACGTCCTGCACAGAAACTATGAGAGGAGGCATCTGACTGGCCCAATGTATGGTTCATACTCGTTCATCAACATTGAGGGCGGGAAGGAAAGCTCGGGCAAGCACGACAAGAGCCTAATCAACACCATTGAGGTTGCTGCGGTGATCCGGATTGTGCAAAAGCTGTTCAAAGGTACGGCCTCTAGCTTCATTGTTCATTAGTAGCACACGAGGGATGATCCCTTTTGCTTTCACTCATCACTGATCTCTGCTTTAGAGTGTGTTGACACACGGAGCAAGCTCGGCGTGGGCGTTGTGTCACCTTACAAGGGCCAGGTTCGTGCCATCCAGGAGAAGCTCGGGAAGACATACGAGATGCACATCAGTTTCACCGTGAAGGTCCGGTCCGTGGATGGATTCCAGGGCGCCGAGGAGGACATCATCATCTTCTCCACTGTGCGGAGCAACAGCGCTGGAAAAGTTGGCTTCCTTAACAACTTGAACCGTACTAACGTGGCGCTGACACGGGCCAAGTGAGTTGAGCTTCCTAGTGTGATTTTGTGTTCAGTTTCTTGAGTCACCTGAAACCCTGTATGTGATTTTGTGTTCTGTTTTCTTTCACAGGCACTCTCTCTGTCTCTGGATAGTAGGGAACGCAACCACATTGGTGAGCAGCAAGACGGTGTGGCGGAAGATAGTGGCAGATGCCAAGGAGAGGGGCTGCTTCTTTAGCGCAAACGACGACCAGGACCTCTCAGGCGCAATCATCAAAGCCATCATCGAGCTGGACGAGGTGGAGAGTTTGCTCAACATGGACAACCTCCGTATTGGCGGGTCTCACCCTGGGGTAAGAAACAACCTGCCACGCATGCTTCTAAATTTGAGACCCTAACATAGCTCAATATGAGCTTAATCCTACCAATTAGCTTATGGTTTTCGAAGTAGGTGCCTTAAACTTACAGACATTACTGTTTCTTACTTGCAGAAACACAAGAACAAGTAAATAGGAAATTCTGAATGGAGTTAGGGATGTATGGTTGCGGATCACTCTTATCATCGCAGGCGAGATGAAGGAATCAAAGGTGATAGTTGTCTTTTGCCTATTTGCGCAGCTGTATAATTGAAACCTGTCCAATTATATAAGACATTTTGTTGAAATATCTCATCATTTTGTGAATTCCACACCTATGGACGCTTAGTCTTTCGTTAATACCTAAGGAAAATATTTCAGAGATTTTCTACGAAAAAATTTCAGGGTATTGGCTATTACGGAAGGAGTATTCCATAGAGAAAATTCATCCAGAGAGCACATAACTTGGCAAAATGGGATTCTGGACCAGCATCACATGAAATTGTGAAGGCATTACTGGACACACAATCTAGAGTAACTCAAGTGAGCAACAAAGCTGGCAGGTACACCCTTTGTCCCTCTCGTGTAATTCAAGATGTGCATGCACACTTCTTTCTGCATTGTAAGAATGCATTGTTACTGATATCTGAGAGTGGATATCAATAATATTTTTTTAACCTGTCCAAAGGCAATAAATACTTGATGCGCCATCAACTTATATAAAATCTGCTCATAGCATTATCCAGCATTCAAACGAAAACCGCTAAGGTCTTTTACGGGAGTAGACTATAAATCCACAAACTGGGAGTGTTCAAAATACCGAAACAACAACTTTTCAAAGAAGTAAAGCTCCAGGTGACTGCCTTGCAGACCATCTATTCTGCCAAATGACCTTATGTTGTGGTACATTTGGCCATGAGCACGAAAAGTGTAGATAGGATGCTTTGATGTGTTAGTGGTATCACCATCAAGGTTGCAGTATAGTGAGGTGAACGAGAAATGTCCATTGAAAAACCGTATGTTATCACGAAAATGCCTAGCATCAGGGTCTTCACTCGTCCAAAGCCTCATGAGCTCGGGTGGTGTATCCGTGTTGGCTAGCTTAATCTGCCCATTACGACAGCAAAACCCTGGTGGCTCATGCTCGAACCTCTTTGCACCACAATGTTTATGTTTGCAGTCGTCAACAGGCTTGAGCATGTGCGTTTCAGTTGGTATTTTGCTGTATACCATGTCATATGGATCTGGCACGTTTGGAACCGAAGCAGAGTCATCATTGACATCATCTGTTTCCACATCCTCATCAGCATCATCTTCTGAAATGGTGGATATAGAAAAGTATTAGTCCTAATAGTGTGTGCAATATGTGCACTATATGGCTTGGAACATGATCAAATTACCTTGTCCGGCAAACATGTAACCTTCCTCATCTTCGGAGTCTTCTTCCAATATGACACCCTCGTCCTCGCCTGAAGAATAATTATCTATTTATGAGAACATGTTTCAAACAGGCATTGAATGAAAATGGGGAAATTAATTACCCTCATCATTGCCTGGTGACTGTGTTTGGAGCTGTTGAACAATATCAGGCGTTGGAAGTGTACTTTCTGCATACACAACATGAAAATATATGTGTCAGGCACAACAGTTGTTAAGAAAACAGCTTGTAGAACTAAATTATAAATTGAAAACACAATGTCCAACCTTACGGATCTAGAAACCACCCCTATTGTGCCAATTTACTTGTTGATTTGAGGGATCCTCAACGCCCAATATACAAGGTAAGAAGCACATTGCTAGACTATTGCTTCTTCTCTTCTGTGTTCTATATATTATTAGTGTTTGGGAATCCATCCTATATAGACTTCCCAAATTGGGGTAATTATAACTGAACTTAAGGCACTTTTTGTTAACAGTAGAAGGGACATATTTATATTAGAATGATATGAAAAGTCAATGTGATAGCATATCTGTAGTGAAATCATGAACCGTTAGTGTAGAAGTGCAAATGTAATCAGGCACATTGAATTTCAGGCCATTCTATATCTGCATTTGACCTGTTCTACTACTTGATCCTTAGTTAAATATAATAGGCAGTATAGATTCATGGGTCTTTAGTACCAGCGAGATGGCACGAAAAGAAAAATTGCTAATGCTATACATCTCTTCCAGGACAGTTATTTGTAGAGTATCATATGTACATATTTGAAAATGCATAAATAACAATGAAAGTTCAGGAAAAGAGAGAAATAGAAGTTGTCCATTAGTGAACATTACCATTGTTGTGAACGGTTGATTGTGTTGGTGTCTCGAAACCATTGACGCCTTCCATGCTCATCGATGGATTTTCATCTGCCGATGAGACCGCATGCTTCTTACTATTTTCATAGAATGCTTCATTTCGAAGACCTAGCAAGGCATGCCTTTCTCCAGGTGTTACATGTTTTCTCTGTGACTTGTTACTAATAACCACATTAGGCGTCACCTCCCCTGACATCTGCTCCGAAGTTGGCTGAATATATATGGGGGTTCCATCGAAATCAGGGATATGCCAATCACATGTGGGTATGGAGACTTGAGGCTCAGGGGCATGAACAGGCTCAGGGGTCCAACATGGGTTCTCCATGGCTATGGATTCTTTATTCAGACTGCTGCGTTTTAAATCTTTGAGAGCTTGCTTAGAACGCTTTTTCTTAGGAGACATATCGGCATAACGGACCCTATCCCTTGCACGTTTTTTTTCAACCTGATCTGATAACATGTAAGATAAAATGCTTATATAAGTAAGAGTGCATGTAAATATGAAGACATCAACAAAATTAAATCACTTACCTGCTAATAATTTCTTTTGTTGATAAGCTACATGTCGGCGTGCTAATAGTTCACTTTTACTATTGGTATCCATTTCTGCATATCGTTTCCTTTCCCGCTCCCTCTTCTTCTCTGTGCTATCTATTACGGGTTGTGGCTGAATGCGGGATGATGTGGGTTCATTGCTAGTGCAGTTCTCCATGTCTACTATATGTACATATTATAAGAGAACAACATTAATAATAAGAAATATTAACAAATTTTGCATCATTCTATATGGCCCTGCAACTTCACGCAATAATAATTAGAATAAGTTGCAATCATACCAGTAGAGATGATTTCTTGCCCTTGAAATGCCATAGGAATTGATTGCCTCTGATAGCTGTCATTCCTTCTTAGCCATTCATCATCTTCAGAAGGAACTTCATTTTCCTTGTTCACTGAAGGAACCTCATTTTCATTGTTGAATGTTGTAGCTAAATTACATACAAATTATTAGATAGCTGAACCAAATTTTTATAGAGATTTTAGGAATCGTCATACCAGTGATGAGACTTCCTTGCCCTTGAGATGACATATGAGGTGTTTGCATTTGGTATGCGTCTTTTTCAACAGGGACAACATTTTCCTTGTTCCAATAAGTGTCTCCTGGTTAAAACCCAAGGAGAATGTTGTTTAGTGGCATTATACACATGAATTGAACATACTGGCTAAAAATTGCACCTTTAAGAGCAGGTGTGTTTTGTAGTTGAGAAAGTGCAGATGGATATCCATGTGACTCTTGCGTGGCTGTAACAGATGGTGTGATTTGTAGTTTAGCTTTCTTCTGCTGATAGGATTCACGACGCTTCTTAAGTAGCTCCTCTTTTTTGTGTTTATCCATTTCTGCATATCTCTGTCTACGCTGTTGTTTGATTCGTTCTTTCGCATCAGTAGGCTCCCCTCCATTACTTGTGGAGATGGTGTTGGACAAGTCTTTGAAAGGAGTTCGTTCAGTCGATTGTTTCGACGGCTCCATCTGCAAGGTAACAGCATACTTATTCTCTGTCATGAAACATTTACTGTTCAGAACCTCCTAATGGTTTTACTACTAAGGTGAAAGTGCAAAAAGGCATGAAGCAAGTGCACATAAGTGTACCTTTCACTATCCAATTCAGAATCAACACCTTCGATGGCTCATACAAAATGTCAGGAGTGTTGGCCTATTGTGACTTTTGGTTCTGTTGTCGCCAATTGAATGTGGAGCAACCTGTTCATCAAGGATTTGTTGTACAACTCAGACTTTTTGCTAATCCTAAAGATAATATACTCAATTTTTGTAGTACAACTTAGAATTTTGCATCTAGCTTATCAGATATAAAACTACCAAATCTGAATGCAGTTGTGAATACGAAATTAGTTCATATTTGGAGTCCTGCTCATGAAATCGAGTAGAGTTACACCAGTACACCACACAGCCTACCAGTGCACTTGTTGATGAACTTGAGTCCTAATTATTATTTTTCGTGGGTCTACTGAAGTTTAATAACTTTTGACTTCTATATGTAGTAAAGTTAATGCAACACCAATACCTTATTGATATACATGTGCACGTGCCCTGAGGAAATAGTAAAGTTTAATGCAACACCACTAACTTATTGATCTACATGTGCAGGTGTCCTGATAAAAAAGCACGGAAGTACTGGCGTTTGACCTTTATGAGTTCGATAGGATCTGGAATGACATGAGGACATATCAGGATATAGACTATGTCATGTCCAAAGCCAAGGTTTGTGTCAGTACACCACCCCAAGGCACAATTCAGTTTATGTATGCTTGCAGCCTATCCATAAACTGGTAGAATACATCAAGTATCGAGAGGCTTGCATCTTCTAAACTTATTGATGTCTGCTGATCGTCATGCAATCAGGCCTCAGGCATTTTCGTGCATATATCAATGGCAACATGTTAGCCTGTTAGGTCCTATTCTGATGATGTGAATGTGGATTTTGAGGTCACCTTGAGTGAGGAAAACATGAATATTGCTAAGCAAGAAGGCCTTGTGAAGAAATTCAAGCTGACATCCACACTGGCAATAACAAACATGCACTTGTTTGGTCCGGATGGCAAAATTAGAAAGTACGAGACCCCAGAGGAAAGTAAGTATCCTGTATGCAACAGTTTTCTTTTGACAAACTTTTTCTGTCTTCCATGCTGTCACTGAAAATATGTTTGTTTTCAGTACTTGAAGAGTTCTTCACACTGAGACTTGAATATTATGTTAAAAGAAAGGTACATGTGTTGACATTTTCCTGTATGTTGTTATAGTATTTGAGAATATCCATTAACTCTTTATTGCTATGCAGGATGCTTTGTTCAAAAATATTACACTGGAAATGAGGAAGCTTGATGAAAAAGTACGGTTTATTCTTGCTGTTGTTGAGGGTGAGATTAAAGTCAATAACAGGAAGAGGGCCGAGCTATTTGAGGAGCTGAAGCAGAAGGGTTATGAAAGTTTCCCAAAGAACAAGAAGAAGAATGAGCCAGTTGCTGCAGGAGCTACAGATGACGATGATGGAAATGAAGAGAGCCCTGCTGATGGTGCAGATGCTGAAGATGCTAGTGGTTATGATTACCTCCTCTCAATGTCATTGGTACCTTGACTCGTGAGAAGGTACAACAGCTCATTGCTCAGCAGGAGAATTTAAGTCTTGAAGTTGAGAGACTAAGGCTAACAGAACCAAAATCACTTTGGTTTAAAGACCTTGACGCTCTTGAGAAGGAACTGGATGTAAGCATTCTGGTTGCTAATGTTTTGCTTGAAGTTTTGTGTTTCAGTTATAACTCAATGTTGATACAGAAACTCGACGCAATCTATCAAAAGGCCCAGGAGAAAAGAAGAGCTGCACGGGAAAAGAACAGGAAGAATAAGGAAGCGGGAACTAAAGCAGCACCCAAGAGACAGCCTAAGAAGACTTATGTCAAGTCTGAGAAGGTAGAACAATTGATGCATTTCTTAAGGTAAAGTGTCTTAAGCATTATCGTATCCTGTTTACTGATAAAATAATTTAACTTTTCAAGGCTGGGAGTGATGATGAGGATTACGGAGCACCAATGCCGAAAGCAGCAGCACAAAAGAAGAAACCAGCCAAGAAGGTGGGTCCCTTTAGCAAGCCTGTTCTCTCTCTCTCTCTCTCTCTCTCTCTCTAGTTTGTTTGCTGTGTTTATAAGTCAATTCAACTATTTCGTAGGCAATTGCACCAGTGAAAGAAGAAGAGGAGGAAATGCTCGAACTGAAAGACCGTCTGGCGGCTTTATAGTTAGCCTATCCAGAAAGCTCAATTCTAGAAATGACTCATCTCCAGAACATGTTAGCCTATCCATAAAGCTCAATTCTAGAATTGTAGATAAACTGAGTGACCTCTATGACATTTGTGCATTCATTGCCCCAACGTGAGTGATCTAATGATCTTTGTAAATTGTATGCCAGAAGAAGTAAGAAACTGATGCGATGTCTGAGCGTCAAAGAAGAGGCGGCAGACCAATGAGGCAGACCACGGGGCGTCGGCGAGGCGGCAGACCAATGAGGCAGACCACGGGGCGTCGGCGAGGCGGTAGACCAATGAGGCAGACCACGGGGCGTCGGCGTTGGCAACCAGCAAGGTCGATGGAGAGATTGCAGTCGTCGGCGAAGATACGGCAGACCACGGGGCGGCGAGCTGGTTGCCAGAAGGCAGGCGTCAAAGAAGAGATGTCAGACCACGAGGCATCGAGGTGGTTGCCGGACAGCAGGTGAGAAGAGACGGCAGCGTGAGGGGGAGGTGATTTCGTTGGTCTGATTGATTTCCATATACGTTTTGGCTGATTTTTTCCTTGTACGTGAGGGGGAGATGATTTCGTTGTCCATTTCACTGATTGATATTTCCTTGTACGTGACGGGGGAGATGATTTGGTTGGTCTGATTGGTTTCCGTGATTGATATTTCCTTGCATGGAATGTGAGACTAATTGACTTTCCCTGTTTTGGTTTTCCTTGCATGGAACGTGAGACTAATTGACTTTCCCTGTTTTGGTTTTCCTTGCATGGAACGTGAGACTAATTGACTTTCCCTGTTTTGGTTGGGTGGACGGACGACCAAAGTGACGACCAAAATGGCAGAAAACGGAGGAAGTTCCTCCTTTTTATATAGTAGAGATAGTACACATTGTTTATTTTAGTTAAACCGTGTAAACTTTGACTAAGCTTACAGAAAAATATTAGCTTCAAGAATACCAAATTAATTCCATTAGATTTACCGCAAAGAATATTTAATATGGTATAGAATTAGTATATAGACCGAGATAATGTAAACACAATTTAAGAAAATTTTCTTTAAAAAGTAGATTTGTAGAACTTGATTCGAAGAGAAATATTGTAATTTTTGAAAAGAACCCTTCCTTTCACCACCACCTCTCAAACATTCTTCGCTTCCTACTGAAAGAGCATTTCCCACCCTAAATGAGTTTTGGGTGTTTGGTGTCAACACAAGATCGGTTTTATGTGTGTTGATGTACACATGTCATTAAAGTTTATCACACATATCGATGTTGGATATCTCAAACAAGAAATAGTGGTGATTCAGTTTTGCTCCAGGTGGGCGGAATTTCCGGCCGAGGCGGCTGGTATTAGCGTCGAAATTCTCTGTTGAACCAGTCAAACATGTGGCCAGACCTGCGAAGTCCGGAAGTTGGCCGGTAGTACAGCCAGCCGGTACTACCACCCTACTTCCGGTTGTTTTCCTGAAACTCAGATTTGCTCCCAGTAACACTCCAGAGGCCCTTTGGGGCGTTTCCGGAAGTAGGGTCGGTAGTTGGCCGGTACTACCGCCCAGCGGTAGTACCTCCCTACTACCGTCCATATCTCAAGTCTGGTTGCGTCTACTTGTCTGCCTCACGGGGGCGGTACTTCCGATCCTAGTGACCGGTAGTACCGGTCATACATCATATTGTGCATAATGGCCAGATTTGGATGCCTCTTCATATAAATAGCTTTCTTCCCCAATGGAGAAGGTTGCTCATTCATCCAAGAAGCAACCCTATTAGGCGAGCCACCAAAAACACTTGATCTCCTCCCCAACCACCCAAAACTCTTGATCTTTGGAGAATCGAAGGAGAAGACCCCAATCAACATCTTCACCAAAATAATTTGTATTTCTACCTTATTCACTTGAGGGCCAATTTGGCTAGTGTTTCCTATGGAAACTCTAGTTATTGTGTACTCCATTGATAACTTGTTGTTGTATTGTAACAATCTTGGGAGCCTCTAATTCGGTTGTGGATGTGTGTCCCAAGAACCTTGTAAAGACCCGGTTTCCGCCTCGAGCAAATCCCTTAGTGCACACGTGAGCTAGGCCTTCGTGGCGTTGCTCACTGGAGAATAGGGTAAGTCCTTTGTGGCATTGGTTAGGCCTTCGTGGCGTTTCTCACCGGAGAATATGGTAAGGCCTTTGTGGCATTGGTTAGGCCTTCGTGGCAATCCCACCCCTCCAACGTAGATGTACTTCCCCTCAAAAGGAAGGAACTACGAGAATCATCTTTTGTGTCTCCACGTGCTCCACTCTCGGTTATCTCTATCCTTTATTGCATCAAGCTCACCGAGTTTGGAGCGGAAGTCTAATTGTGAGACTGAAAGTAACTGAGGTGACTGCTTACTGAACTGTGCTCATCTCAACAATCACCTATGTCTGCATAAAGTGGTAAGCTTCCAATCCAATGACATCTCTAGCTAGTACTTACCCATATTTAGCCGTTGCCCCAGCTAGAGACGTCATTTACTTGCAGTTTTAGCTCACTGCAGCTTGCCAATGATAATTTACCAATCATTTCAGGTTGGAACCGGCAATACCGGCTAAGATATGAATGTTGGCGTTGGTGCTGTGATAGTGTGATGTGAAGTCCATGAAGCCTGGTTTCAAGAGCATGAGCCAGGCAGAGGCAAATCCGATCCCAGCCATCTAACACTACAAATCCATTGAGCTGGAAAATGTTTCAAGTAAACTTTTTGACCGAGACTAACACAAAATTGTACATTCCTGGTGCTTAAACAGTTAAACTACCCTTGTAATCTATTATGTTTGTATGGTACTAGCTGATTCCTGTTGAGAACAGGTTCCGTCCAACCACACCTATCAGTCCTGATAAATCCTGTAATTGCATCTATCTTTTCTATCACCAACGGCCCTTCAACAAATATATTTCCTCCAAGAGCTAAAGATCCATTTGAACTTTGCTCAAGTCAACTCAAAACAGTACTTAATCTAGTAAACAACCTCTGTTCCGCTTCTTAAATCAAGGGTTGTCTATGTATCGGTCGACTGAGATTTTCTTAAGTCTCAGTCACCTGAAAAAGTGTAATCGCAGTTCATAGAAAATTGAAACTCGCTCCAGTTTCAAAACAGTTAAATCAATATGGAAATTGCTTTGGTGATACTACTTAAATATGAGATGATGATAAAATGCTTTCATCATCTTGATTTGCTTCTGTTTTCTCAGCAATGGTCGAGGAAACTGAAACCAAGTGCTGGATGACACAGCTGAAACTCTATTTATTGAAGAAAAATGGCGAGGTCATGCTCTCACGTGTGCAAGCCATTAGTTTTCAAACAGACAAGAGTAAACACATGACTACTCATTCGACATGCTCACAAATTAATGGACGCCTTCTTGTGTATACTAACAAATTGAATTGTTTTCAGAATGAGACATTTCGATGATAGCGTCATGAAAATGCAGTCTGTGAACGCAATTGGTATGAATGGTATGGTTGGATGTAATGCTAATGTGATCTGTTAAGCTTCATGCACTAGCCACTTGAACCAAAAGTCCGAACTGATGGAAAGGGTTAGGCAATCCACATATACACTTCACAACACCCCCACTCGCGTGTGACGGGAGAAGAGAAAGTCAACACGTGAAAGAAGAAGAGCACACCGAAACAGCGGTGGCTAAAGAGGGGGGCAACAGCAATTTTTAGGCTTAATTGCGAAAACCATGTGAAAGCCAGGATTTGAACTTGAGACCTGGGGCTCTGATACCAGATGAACCGCCCTGTCGACGAGCAAGATACTGCTGACGGAGGTGAGGATGCCTCGTCCAGCAGCCAGAAACATCATGTCCAGGCTTGCCACAGTGAGCACAAGGAGGACGAGGACCACGAGGCTGCCGAGGGCTGGGCCGTGACCCCGGGTCGGCGGGGCGAGAGCAGCAGTGGCGGTGCTAGAGAGCGCGACGAAACAGGAGGACCACGAGCGGCAAGAACGAGAGGGAACCTCAGCGGACCAGCACCACGAAGACGAGTCTCCTCGGCACGAAGCTCGACCCGGTACCTCGGAGAGCGGAACACGACCACGTGCCACCGAGCTGGGCACGACGCGGCTCAAACTCCGGGCGGAGCCGCGATAAAAACTCAAAGACGCGCCGAAACTCCGGATCGGCGCGCACGGCCGAGCAGACGGGGACGGGTGGCACACACGGGTGTACGAAGAGAGTCAAGGCGACGCCGGATAGCAGCACTCCGAGTGTAGAAAGCATCAATAGTGGAATCACCTCGTCGAAGAGCATGCTCCCGACGAACCACGGACGGATAAAGTGCATCTCCGGACGGCTGATAGCGCCGGCGAAGATAAGCCCAGCGAGCGACAGCGAGTGGGAAGAGCCATGAACTCGGCGAAGCATACGGGGCGGAACACTAGAAGTGAGAACGAGCGACAGCACGAGCATCCTCATCTATCCACCGAGTGTAGTCGGTCGGATCCAGTGCGGTAGGTCGCAACAACGGTAGAATGCTCCTGGACCTTCGGACATACTCCTCCCGAGCGATGGCATCGGCACTGCGAGCAGCATCCTTGACCGCCTGAGTGGCATCGGGAGCAAGGACAACGAGGCGTCGGAGCGAGTGGCGCCGTAGGCGCAACGGGCGCGGTGGACGGGAGACCTCACCGGAAAGCACACCCCAAAGGCGAAGACCGCGCATGTGAACGCGCATGAAGGCAGCGAAATCAGGATAATTCGCGCCATCAAAAATCACCGGACAGCGAGGAATCGCGACGTAGCCCGATGCAGAAGACATCTCTTTCAATTTTTTTTTTTTTTTTTCAATTTTTTTTTTTTTTTTTTTTTTTTTTACAGACAACCGGCAGAGCTAAGGCCGACCTGGGCCGAAAATAGAGCTGGGGAGACCGGCGGCACTACGGGGCCGACGGGGAGGCGAGGCCGGCGGGACGGCAGAGGTCGGCGGGGTGGCCGGCGGCGAGACCGGCGGAGCGACAGGAGGCCGGCGTGGCCGGCGGCGGGATCGGTCCGGCGGCGGCGGGCGAAGCCGACGGCCGGCGGGGCGAAGCCGACAAGCAGCGGGGCGGGGCGGAATCGGTCCGGCGGCGGCGGAATTGATCCGGCGGCGGCGGGGCGAAGCCGGCGGCGACGGGGCGGGGCGGAACTCGGCCGGCGGCGGGCGAGGCCTGGCGGCGGCGGGGCGGGTCCCGACGGCGGGACGGGCGAACTCCGGTCGGTGTGGGGATTTTGGGGCTGGGTCGGTCGGTGTGGGGATTTTAGGGAGATTGACTGGAATCGAGAAAAAAGAAACGAGGACTGCGGCCAGATCGGGAACCGGCGAAGAAGACCGGGGCGAGCTGACGGCGGTCACAGGAACCCTAACGTGGGCTCTGATACCATGTTAAGCTTCATGCACTAGCCACTTGAACCAAAAGTCCGAACTGATGGAAAGGGTTAGGCAATCCACATATACACTTCACAACATGATCAACTCTTTTTTTTTTAAAAAAAATTTTAACGTACGTCGACATGTTGTGGGTCCACCTCTAGCGGAAGTTTCTCTAGGGCGATCGGGAGGCGATCGCGTTTAGCTAGGGTTTTCCTCTCGAGGGTGGTGACGATCGGCGGCTGGTAGGTCTCGACGGCGAGATCCATTGCCAGTGCGTGGGTGTGGTGACCTCTCTGACCCTCGGGCGTTCGCGTGGCGTGGAGCGGAGGAGGCGATGGTATCTCCTGCTCGATCTGGGTCGGTGAGAGATGGCGCCGGCAAGGCGCTAGCGGCGGGCGGCCCGTCCAGGGCGCCGTTGCGATCCCCGGTCCAGTCAGGTGCGGAGGATCTTGCGGCTGGTTTGTCTGCAAGGATGGGGGAACTGTTGTTGACGGAGAAGGAGGCTTCGGGTCTGGTGATCAAGGGCGTTGAGCCATCTAGGGTTCCTCGCCCTCGATGGGCAGTGGTGGGCAAGGTGTGCTCGCCGAGGAAGCTGTTGATCGGAGCGCTTGAGCGTGCCATGGAGCGGGCCTGGGGTCTGCACAGGCCGGCCACGTTCAGAGATATCGGAGATAATCGATTTGTGGTGAGATTCACATCGGAGGGGGACTGGAATCACGTGAAGAAGAATGGCCCTTGGCAGTTTGATTTCAACGTGGTCTTGATTGAAGACTATGATGGATCAGTCCGCCCCTCTGATATGGTCTTTGACTCCCTGGACATTTGGGTAAGAGTTCTTGATCTTCCTATGGACATGATGAATAGGGTCTATGGTGAACTCTTTGGAAGATGGGTGGGAAAGTACATATCTACTGATGTGGATGCTGATGGAATGGCATGGGGCAAAGACTTGAGAATAAGAGTTGCTGTCAGAGTGGACCAGCCTTGGTTCGAGGAGTGTGTGTGAAGGAATCTGAAGATGATGCTGAAGGTAGATGGTTTGATCTAAAATATGAGAAAGTACCACATTTCTGCTTTGACTGTGGCTGTCTGGTTCATGCTGAAGATAGGTGTTTGGCGGAGAAGGGGGAAGTGAAGCAGTGGGGAGAATGGCTTAGGGCGTCGCCAAGAAGAAACCCAAAACCCCCTGCGCCAGTTCGTCCATCGGTGTCATCGGGGAGTTTCTATAGTCGTTCCTCTGGATCGGAGTATGGAGCGTGGCGGGAACCTTCAGTTCGGGATCTTCCCCCTCGCCGAAGGCTTTTTAATGATTATACCCACTCCAGTTCATCTCGCACTGGCGAGTACAACGGAAGAGGTGATGATGACTATGTGACTAGCCCCTTGCAAAGCCGTCGGGCTAAGGAAGTGGAGAAGACCGGGGCAAATGATCCGATGGAGGTGGGACTCAAGAAGAGTGGAACTTTCACACGGCGCCCAAGGAAGGAAACTGCGGCTCCGACGCCGGCTCAGGTACCACTGGGTACCCGAAATAGGAAGAGAGGGACTAAACAGGTGTGGATGCCAGTTACAGTGCAAGTGGTAGGGGAAGGAACTTCTGAATCAGCCGGTAAAAGACAGCGTACGGCCTCGGTGTTTGATAGAATTGGTGATCCATCGGCGGACCCTGCGGCGCAGGGCCGCCGGGAGCAATGAATTGTCTAAGCCTAAACTGCCGCGGATTGGGGTTGGACGCGGCAGTAGGCGAATTACGTGACCTTTGCAGGTCATACAACCCGGAGGTGGTGTTCTTGTGTGAGACAAAAAAGAAGGCACAGGAGATGAACAAACTGAAATGGAGTCTTGGCTTCTCAAATGGGGTGGCAGTGGATTGCGTTGGCAGGAGTGGAGGCTTGGCTCTTTGGTGGAGGGATGGCGTGGAGGTGTCTGTCCGCCCATGGTGCACATATTATATAGATGCCAAGATCACCATTGGTAGCAAAACATGGAGACTCACTGGAGTCTATGGAGAACCAAAAACGGAGCTTAGGAGCAGAACATGGGAAGCCATGCGATATTTGAAGCGACAAGACGATCTACCGTGGCTCTGTGTGGGGGATTTCAACGAGATTGTAAAGGCGTCAGAACAGCTTGGTGGTAACCAGCGTGGCGAGGCGCAGATGGAAGCGTTCCGTGAGTGTCTAGCCGACTGCGGCTTGACGGATCTGGGGTACTCAGGATACGACTATACATGGGATAACAGGAGGGAGGGCGATGACAATATTCAGGTCCGGCTTGACCGAGGCACGGCGACAGCGTCGTTCCTTGACCTTTACCCTCTAACTTGTGTGGAGCATGTGATAACGGAGACCTCGGACCACCTGGCTCTCATTATCAAGGTGCAGGAGAATCTCCCGCGGCGTCTACCTGCACGTGCACGCGGCTTTCAGTTTGAAGAGATGTGGTTGAAACATGAGGGCTACGAGGTGATGGTGAACGAGGCGTGGGCTAATGCGGAGCAGGGAAGGAATGACCTCCATGGTCTCTGGAGCCGACTTAGAAATGTGTCCGGTGATATGAAGCGATGGAGTTATGAATCCTTTGGTTCGGTCCGAGCAGAAATCAAAAGTCTGAAAACGAAGCTGGAGGATGCGAGGGTTCGATCCCTGGGGTCTGGCCCATCTCAGGAGGTCCGCCAAATTGAACAAAAGCTCCATGAGGTGTTTGAAAAAGAGGAAATTATGTTCAGGCAGCGATCGAGGCAGGACTGGCTAAAGGCTGGTGATAGAAACACCAGGTTTTTCCAGAATAGGGCGTCTCACAGGAGGCGCAAAAATACTGTCCTGGGGCTGCGTAGAAATGATGGAACCATGTGCAAAACGAATGAAGGGATGAGTGGAATGGCACTGGCCTTCTACCAAAATTTGTACACTTCGGAGGTTTCGACAAATGGTGAAGATATACTAAATCTGGTCGCCAACTCGGTCACGGAGGAGATGAACCAAGCGCTGACAGCGGCGTTCTCTGATAAGGAGATTGAAGAGGCTCTGTTTCAAATGGGACCTACCAAAGCACCAGGGCCAGATGGGCTTCCCGCCCTCTTCTATCAACGACACTGGTCGTTGTTGAAAACTCATGTGTGTGCCGCCGTCCGAGAGTTCCTGGCTGGTGGGGAGGTCCCTGATGATTTCAATGATACTGTTCTGGTGCTTATACCGAAGGTTAACTCACCAGAGTTACTATCTCAGTTCCGCCCCATAAGCCTGTGTAATGTCCTCTATAAAATCGCAGCCAAGGTGGCGGCAAACCGGCTGAAGCAAATTCTCCCTATTCTCATATCTGAGGAGCAGAGTGCTTTTGTGCCGGGTAGGCTTATCACGGATAATGTGTTTATAGCATATGAGTGTGTGCACGCAATCAGAACGAGGAAAAGAAAGAAGGCGCTGTGTGCGGTGAAGCTGGACATGATGAAAGCCTACGATAGAGTGGAGTGGAGCTTCTTGAAGAATATGATGATTCGTATGGGTTTCTCGGTGAAGTGGGTTGATATGATCATGAGATGTGTTATGTCTGTTAGGTTCTCGGTGAAATTAAATGGGGTAATCTCGGACTCCTTCTCTCCTTCAAGGGGTTTGCGCCAAGGTGATCCGTTGTCACCGTACCTGTTCTTGTTCTGTGTTGAAGGGTTCTCAGCGTTACTACGCCAAGCACAGGCTGAGGCGCAGCTAGCGGGAGTCCAGTTTGGCAGGGAGGGGCCTACGATTACACATCTCTTGTTTGCTGATGATAGTGTGGTGTTTATGGAGGCTACGACGAGTAGCATGGAGGCCCTGCGCTCGTTGTTGAGTAAGTATGAGGTGAGCTCGGGACAAAAGGTTAATTACTTGAAATCGTCGATCTACTTTGGCAAGGGCTGTGAGGACGCGTCAAGGCAGGAGCTCAAATCCATTATTGGTATCACGTGTGAGGCGCTCTCGGAGAAGTACCTCGGCTTGCCGACCGTGGTTGGGCGTTCCAAAGGGGGAGCTTTCAAGAGCCTTACAGATAGATCACGAAGTAAAGTTTCTGGGTGGAAAGGCCAAGGGCTCTCAAAGGCTGGAAAAGAGGTCCTAGTTAAATCGGTGTTGCAGTCGGTTTCCACCTATGCTATGGGCTGCTTCCAATTGAATAAGGGCCAATGCAACTCGTTGAAATCAATTGCTTCCAGATTCTGGTGGGGTGCGGCGGATGGGCAGCGCAAGGTACATTGGATAAGCTGGGATCGGATGTGCGAGACTAAGAGGAGTGGGGGAATGGGATTCCGCAACTTCGAAATCTTTAATCAAGCACTTCTGGCAAAACAGGCGTGGAGGATGGTCACTGACCCTGGATCCTTGTGCTCGCGAGTACTCCAAGCTAGGTATTTCAAGAATGGTGATTTTATGGCGGCCAAATGTCCAAAGCGCGCGTCGTTCACATGGAGGAGCATCCTGCACGGGCGGGAACTGCTCAAGGAGGGTCTTGTATGGAGAATTGGCGATGGTCAGAAGGTGAAGGTTTGGTCAGATAACTGGATTCCTAGAGATAGTGTGAAGCGGCCTGTTGGGCATCGGCCGGATAAGGAAGTGGAGCTGGTTAGTGAGCTGCTGCTAGATGATGGCTCGGGTTGGGATGAAGCAAAACTCAGAGAAACATTCTTTGAGGTGGACGTCGAGGACATACTGAAGATACCGGTAGGTTGTGCCGGAACTGCTGACTATGAAGCATGGAATTACACCAAGAACGGTGTGTTCAGTGTCCGTTCGGCGTATCATCTCGGAATGCAGATTAAGAGAAATCAGTTGGGTAACCCTGGACCATCAAGGACGAGTGAGGATCATAAGGGCTGGCTAGCTATCTGGTCGGCAATGGTACCCAACAAGACGAAAATTCACTGCTGGAGGTTAGTACAGAACGGCCTTGCGGTGGGTGATGAATTGAGGCGGCGACGGATCAAAGATGGTGTTCTCTGTGTAGTGTGCAACCGCGAGGAAAGCCTAAAACACCGGTTTTGGGAATGTCCTCATGCACGTCATGCCTGGGAGCTACTTAGACAGAGAACAAAGCTAGCCTTGGCTGAACCACCTGACACAGTTCAGCAGTACAGGGACCTGAAGAGCTGGCTGCTAGGTTGGCTGGGGAGGCTGGGACAGAAGGAGTTGTCTTTGGCGATGATGTTGCTATCACAGCTCTGGTATGCGAGGAATGAGGCCAGGCACTCATTGAGTGTCGAAAGTCCTGACAGTACTGTGAGAAGGACCTTGTTCCTGACTGAAGAATGGGCAGCGACGGCGCAGTCCAGGGTGATGGCCAAGCCGTCCCCACCCTGCAAATGGTCTGTCCCTGCAACAGGTTGGCACAAGGCGAATACAGATGGTGCTATGCCCTTGAGTGGAGCTTATGGAGGTGGCGGTGTGGTCCTTCGGGATCACCATGGAGGCTTTGTGGCTGGAGCCTGCCATTTTTTCCCCTCTGTGTGCGACGCTGAGAGGACTGAGCTCCTAGCATGTCGTCGAGGAGTACTCCTTGCTCGCGAAATGGGAGTCGCCAAACTGGTGCTGGAAACAGACAGCATGGGGGCGGTAGCTAAGCTGCAGTCGAAGGAGGTGGACAGGTCGATTCATGGGCCGTTGGTCGAGGAGATTAAGCTTCTCCTGCGAGGTTTTGCTGATCACTCGGTTCAGCATGTGCGGCGAGCTTGCAATGGTGCTGCGCATATATTAGCGAAAGATGGCTGTGAAAATAAGTGTTGTATTTCGTGGATCGGGGTACCCCCGGAATATCTTGTAAACTCTCTGGCATGTGATGTTGCCATGATTTGAATAAAGATGCAGCCATTAATCTCAAAAAAAAAAACATGATCAACCAAAGCACCTGCAGGGAATCTCATAGGGCATAGGACGATGCAAGGGCACCGGCATAGCAAATAATGATAGGATGTATTCATCTTGGGTTTCTGCTTCGCAAGCAGTATGGTTGAGCTACCATGCCATATCCCAGAGAAGCCATCGTCGCTGTAGCGCCCTACGCTGGACACTGGTCGTGACGGACTGACAGGCATGAGAATGTGCATGCTCAAGGAAGCACGTAGAGCGGCCGAGGCCGTGGATACGTACATCCTTTTTTTTAAGATCTGGATACGTACATCCTGGGAATAGTTTCGTCTACCATCGTGTTGGAAATTTAAGATTTAGTGATAATTTTAAGGCTGGCGCATTGTGCTTATTAGCCAAATTCAGTTTGGTCCTGATTTATAGGTACATTGCTGATGTAGCGTTTGATGTTTTGTAGCGTTACTGGATGAGCCAAATTTTGGGTGTGAACCGAACACATTTCTACATCTGATTTCCTCCAATTATCCGAGTTTCCTGTTGGAAATGAGCCATCTCAAATCGGACTGTTGGAAATGAGCCATCTCAAATCGGACTGTTCCTTTCATTTTTGCCCCTGTTTAGCTAAATTCTCTTTGGGCCTGATTAGAATATCTTGCTTTTTTTTGCCTCAAAATAGAATATCTTGCTTCTCCACTTGGAAATCCTTTTGCTCCAGTTTCACTTTTAACCACATGGTCGGTGAGAAAAAACCGCGAAGGATTACGTTCTTTTAGTTTCAGAGCTACAAAACAACAACCTGCTACCTCCATTCCGTTATTCAATATATATTCAATAAAATATCAACTCGCACCCAGCTCACCGATTGTGGATATTGCTAAATAAACACTCATTCCATCGCATTCAATCTATTGAATAGAGAATCGTCGAAATTAAGCTCATGAAATAGGAGAGTATATAGCATAAAACTACTACTTTTGATGCTAAATTTCGGAAAACTACCAGTTTTCGCTCCAATCGCACAGAACTACCACATTTGGGCGAGTTTGTTTCAAATAGCACTGATCGTCCACTGAACGCAGATTGACAGCGTTTTTGACAACGCGGGCCCACTGTCAGGCATGACGTGGCACCTTCCGTCAACGAGCCGTTAACGGCGTGCCGTAGAAGAGGCACGCGCGCCTGTCCGCGCGTTACCGACCGACCGAGCACGTGCCCTAACCCTAGCTTATCCCCTTTTCCCCTCCCGGCGATGGCGGCGGCGACTCCCGGCGATGTCGGCGGCGGTGGCGGCCATGCCGGCTCGTTGGCGGGCGGAAGCGGCGGCGCATATTCGTCGGAGGGCCGCGGAGGGAGGATGCGCGGTGGCATGGACTCGAGCTTGCCGGCAGATCTCGCACCCTTGCCGGCGAAGAGCAGCCACCGTTGGCCATCGGGATTCGATGGTGTAGAGTAAGTCCTCAACATCTCAAACCATCTAGCATTTCCATGCCTCGTCGGTTGCTGCCAATGATTTTTCCTTTGCCAATGCCAATGCTTCACTGGACATTTGTTGTTGATTACAAATGGTAGTTACTCCCCATGCTTGTTTAGGCTGGTAGAAAATTTAGCTAGGTTTAATTTCTGTTGGCCATGGTTATTTTCGGTTGGCAATGCTTATTGAGCAAATTTTCCGTGGTAGCAAATTTAGGTAGGTTTATCTAACCAATGCTAGGTTTAAATTAATTTAAATTTACCCTTATCTAAGCAATGCTAGGTTTAAATTAATTTAAATATCTGTATGGAACATAGAACCTTTTTTATATAATCTTGCATTTATCCTTTGCTAGGCTGGATGATGATATTTGGGATATCAAATTTCATTTCCCTGGTCAAGATAACCTTGAAAGAAAGTTGAGCCGATCTGACATCACAGTTCTGAATTTGTTATCTTTGATTGAATCATATGGGTATGGTATTAGGGACAGCATGTATTATGTAAAAGAGAAAGGGAGAGGTGTGGAAGGAATGGAATTAATTGATAGCATGGGCAAAATCTCAGAGATGCTAGCACTGTATGAAGCTGAACAAGTTGTGTATATTACTTGTGTTGAAGAAGAATTATGTTTGGCCAGCTGGATTCAATAAGGAGGCGAGATGAAGCTGAAGTGTCTGGATGTCCTCGTGAAGTTTTCTCGTTGACTACAATGGTGTCAACTACATATCGGATAATGAAGAATTTGTGCCGATAGCAATTGACTTAACGGATGTGCTTCATGTTGGCACTCAACAAAGTTGCAATGTTCAAGGGATGCAGGCTCCTGTTGATATGATGTCTGATGATGAGGATGCTTTCTTTTATCCTTGTCAGTACAATCTTGAAGAAAGGAACAGATTGGTTGCAGAGGAATATGAACTAATGCACAAATTGAAGAGACAGAAAAAAGAAAAGGAACCTGATGAAGAGGTTGTTGAAATAATGCATAAGCTTGATGAGGAGAGGAAGCGGAGATCAAACCCAGCCATGCACTAAGAAGGATATATAGATGTAGAAGAGATTTATGAGGAGGAAGAAGAAGAGAGTGATGGTGAGGAGGTAGCAGAACTGGAGTACTTTGACAAGGAGTACTCCTTTGAGAAAAAACAAGCATTGAACCCTGGCCCAACTAGCAGATCTCATTATGAAGCAGTTGAGGACCAGTGGGAAGACTTTGTGCCATCTAGTGATGAGGACAACATCCCAGGTGATGTGGGAGACAGTGATGATGATGGATTTACCAAGAAACACAAGATTCCATGTGGAAGGAAGAGAAATCTTAAGAAGTTGAAGAAGAGGGTTTGGTATGATCCACACAGGGCTGATGCTCGTCTTCAGTTCTGCAAGAAGTTGTGTTTCAAAGATGTATATGAATTCAGAGTTGCTCTCAGGAATTACCACATTGCACAATTAAGAAATTTTGCCTATCACAGGAACACTCCTCAAAGTATCATTGTTACATGCACAACACAAGGCAAGCGGCAAGAACACCACCAGGTCCAAGTCAAGCAGCTGGAGTAGCACCAGGTCCAAGTCAAGCAGCTGTACCACCTCCAGCAACAAGGCAATCAACTGGAGCAGCACTAGGTCCAAGGCAAGCTGCTGCACCTCCAGCAACAAGGCTACCAGCACTCAGTGCACCAAGAGCTTCTAGGGTTGGCAGACAACCCAAGTTAACTCCAAGGATGGCAGGCTATCTCAATGCTGGAAGGTGGAGTAGCTACAAGAAGTGATGAAGAAAACTGCTACTTTGTGTAATTGATGGTTTGGCTCAGGTTATCACAAAGCTACTTTGTGTTATTGTGTAAGACAATGTGTTGAATTGCATCAGGTTGTGCTTGATGGTTTGTTTGTATCAGGGTGAAACAATGCCAAGTGTGTTTGTTTGTATCAGGTTGAAACAATGCCAAGTGCTATGTGTTGTTTTGTTTGTGCTAGATGGTTTGTTCAATTGCCAACTGCCAAGTGTTGTGTGTCAGGCTAAAATAATGCATGTGTTGAATTGCATCAGGTTATGCTATGTGTAAAGCTCAAACAATGCTAAGTGAATTGTATCAGGTTGTGCTAGATGAGTTTAAGCACTGATAAATGTTCCCAGGACACATTTGTTGTCAAATGTGCCGGCGACCATTTATGGGCGGCGCCGCCGTGACTAAAAATCGCCGGCGACCTCTTATGAGCGGCGCCGCCGTGACTAAAAACTGCCGGCGACCATTTATAACAACTCACTGGCCAAATTTAGAATTCTCCGACATCCCGCATACATATCACATTAACCAACTTTAGAATTCTCCGACACATATTACATAAACCTAATTTAGAATTCTCCGAGATCCCGCATACATATTACATAGAACCTTACTTAGAATTCTTCCGAGATCTAGCATACATATTACATAAACCCAGCATACATAAAATGACATTAATCAAATCAGATTTCTCCGATAATGCCTTTGATCTGCAGCAGCTTCTCCATTGACTCCCAGTGCTTCTTCATCGACTCCCACTGCTTCTTCTCCTCCTTCAAATCAAACAACTCTGAATTGAGCTTCATCACCTCAGCTTCCAATGCAGGCCTGTCCAGGTCAAAGATAGCTTCCTTCTCTTCATTCATCTTCTTTAAATTTGCCTCCATGACCCTTTTCTCTTGGTCTTTCATAAATTTGTCAACATCATCCATTAAACTGTAGTAGTTCTTTTTGAACCAACTTGGCATTCTCAAGCCTCTCTTCAATTCTTTTGTCACTAGCCTCATGGTACATAGACCACAGCCTTCCCAAAGAATTCTGCAGAGCTTCTGGCCATTCTTCTACATCAACCCATTTCTGAAAACCACAATTCTCCACATGCTACAAAAACAGTAATTTTCCAATTATTTAGAGGCATGCAGAACTTGCATTTTTAACAAACTAATGAAAAATAGTGTTGCAATCAAGTAACCTGCAACTACCTTATTGTTATCACCAGATTTTGGCTAAATCAGGAGATGGGCCGCGATCAAGATGGGTTTGAAGAATATACATGGAAGAAATACGTGAATCGGCCTTGTGTACCAAGTTTGGGCTAATTGCCCGTGTATCTGTAACATATTAGATTACGAGTCGATTAGGAGATAGAGTTTTACCCGTGCACGGTTAGGTGCACGCCTGAATTAGAAAGTCCCTTGGACTATAAATATGTATCTAGGGTTTATGGAATAAACAACAACCAACGTTCAACACAAACAAATCTCGGCGCATCGCCAACTCCTTCGTCTCGAGGGTTTCTCCGGTAAGCACCATGCTGCCTAGATCGCATCTTGCGATCTAGGCAGCACAAGCCTATCTCGTTGTTCATGCGTTGCTCGTGCCGAAGCCTTTTTGATGGCGAGCAACGTAGTTATCTTAGATGTGTTAGGGTTAGCATTGTTCTTCGTATCATATGCTGTCGTAGTGCAACCCTTATACATCTAGCCGCCCTTACACCTATCTTAGGTGTAGGGGCGTGTTGTGGATATACTTCATAGGTATACCATCGACATGGTCCGATTCCGGCAAGCCCGGGTGGCCCACAGATGGTGGTGATAGCATATGGCCCACCGGGCAGCCCAGTTGTTGTTGATCAAGATGGAAGATGTCCAACCCAGGAACAAGGAGCCGGATCCGAACCGCCCTACGAAGGTAGCCGGATCCGAACCGCCCTACGAAGGTAGCCGGATCCGAACCGACCTACAGAGGTACCCGGATCCTAACCGCCCTAGGAAGGTAGCCGGATCCGAACCGCATTACAGAGGTACCCGGATCCGAACCGACCTACGCGAGGTACCCGGATCCGAAGAGGTCTATGCCGGGAGTCGACCCGTGAAGGCCCATGAAGGAAGCCGGATCCGTGGAAGCCCATAAGGAACCCGGATCCAGTACGACGTAGATGGAAGGCGGATACTTGACGTACACGGCAAGACATTGTACCGTAGTTAGGCAACCTGTAATCCGGCTAGGACTCTCCATGAAAACCCTAGATCCGTGCGCCTATATAAGCCGGATCCCGGGAGCCCTGAGGGCAGATCTCGAGCTAGAAGCGAGACAACCACAACTCATTGTAACAACGCGAAAGCGCCCGCATAATTCCGGCACAAGCAGCAGTAGGCCCCGTCATCGTGCAGTGTGTTCCGAAGCCGGGTAAATCGCGTACCACCGTCCCGTGTGCACTCCGCCCTATGGCCCCTACTTCTTCTCCCCTCGTGAGGATCCCTCCTCCGAGGTACCGTTGATTAGGCAACGACGCTTGGCGCCCACCGTGGGGCCTGCGGCGTCCGGAGGCCGGAACCGGGCGGGTTCCACATCTTCATCTGCGAGACCGTTGATTTCGACGGAAACGCACTGGTAAGTAATGTAGCTACGACCGCCGCCGAACAGGACGCGGCTGCAAAGATCCGATCCGAGTCACTGGAGCTTTCCACGGAAGAATCCGCCTTAGACCTGGAAATTTCAAATTCTGGTTTTGGTAGCCGGATCCGCGCCTACGTTTCTGGTAGTCGGATCCGCACCTATCTTTTTGGTTGCCGGATCCGCGCCTACGTTTTTGGTAGTCGGATCCGCACCTATGTTTTTGGTTGCCGGATCCGCGCCTACGTTTTTGGTAGTCGGATCCGCACCTCTATTTTTGGTAGCCGGATCCGCGCCTACGTTTTTGGTAGTCGGATCCGCACCTCTATTTTTGGTTGCCGGATCCGCGCCTACATTTTTGGTAGTCGGATCCGCACCTATATTTTTGGTAGCCGGATCCATACCTATTTTTGGTAGTCGGATCCGCACCTATATTTTTGTAGCCGGATCCATACCAAAATTTTGGTAGGTGGATCCGCACCTAAATTTTGGAAGTCGGATCCACACCTAAATTTTGGTAGGTGGATCCGAACCGACAGGACCACTGCGACAATCAATCTTGCACCGGCTCGACGGAACGCCGAAGAAAAACCGCCACGACCGACGTTGACTCCGCTCCAAACAGCTAAGTCCCTATTTATATTTAATATTTTAATATTTTATGATCATGAGATTAAGATTGGTTCACTCATATCCTGAGTCTTTTACCGCTTTCATTGTTGGTCATATCTTTCCCACGATTTGCCTCGCGCTCGTGAAAATTTTTGTACTCGTTTTTGCCGCTTAAGGCTCCGAGACGCTGCAAAATTTCCGCCTTCGAGCGTTAGCTTGAGTTTTCTGGCCTACACGTTTTCGTTGTTTATATGTGGATTCCTTAGTAGTGACATTTCGGTACTTAAAACCGGCCTCTCGTTTCGAGGTTCTTGATTGTTTCGCTATTAAGCGCTATCGCCTCAGCAGATGTTCTGTGTTTAAAGTTTGCCGTCTCGCCAAAAGTCAAGCATATAAACCAGAAGAACGGATAAACCAGATCTTGCTTAAAACATATAAATTGCATTAACTGTTCAAGATAGTCGAGTTGTTTTTCCGCCTTGACAGCTTTTATGTTGTTCAACCGCTGCATAGTTTCAGCTTTAAAACATTTGTTCAAAGGCCGTTTTTGTTCCGCCTTACATTTGTTCGTTGAACATGATCAAAGAAACAATTTAATACAAATATGTTTTTATGTTTATGTATCAGGTACATGACACTTGGACCTTCAACAGTCCTCGAACTAAGGTGTTTTCAAGCGTACCTAGCAATCGCGAGAAGCCCAGGGGAAGCTAGCCGGATCCATATGAGATAAGGTTAGGCGGATCCGTAGCATGCACAGACTGGAAAGCAACTTGAGTCTTGATTCCGCTATGCTTAGCCGGAACCAACCCTCGGGGCTGCGATTTTGATCTTAAGTGAAAAGTGTCTTTCCTTCCGAGTATTAGTGCTGGAAATTTCCGCCTAGATGCTTGGGATTTACACTATTCCTTGGTCACATATAAAGATAAAGCTACTCTAAGAGCTCCAAGCCGGATTTCCAAGTAAATTCACCTTGGCGCTCGAGGGCTACATCGATGAAGTTCTCTTTGGAGCAACTAACCGAAAAATTTCCACCTTGACGCTTGGGGGCTAAGTTTCTGAGCATCGAGTCTCCTTGGAGCAAGCCGACTCAACGCTCGGGGGCTACATACATATGGTTATGTCAAGAAAAAATTCAAAGATGGCGAAAATCCAGCTAACTAGTCGGATCCGCACCTAATTTTTTGGTAGCCGGATCCGCACCTATATTTTTGGTAGCCGGATCCGCACCTATATTTTTGGTAGTCGGATCCGCACCTTAATTTTTTGGTAGCCGGATCCGCACCTAATTTTTTGGTAGACGGATCCGCACCTAATTTTTGGTAGTCGGATCCGCACCTCAATTTCGGTAGCCGGATCCGCACCTAATTTTTTGTTAGTCGGATCCGCACATATATTTTGGGTAGTCGGATCCACACCTATATTTTGGCTAGTCAGATCCGAACCTACATTTGGCTAGTCGGATCCATACCGAAGATTACGTTGGATGGTGTCTCCGAAGAATCCGACCATTGGATCATGAAGTTTCCGACCAATACTTGGTTGGAGATATGAAGTTTGGAGTCCTTCAAGATTCTCTATTATTCGTTCCAGCCAAAGGGTGAAGATACATGCGCAAGCCGAGCTGGATGGAAGAACGGTGAATCTTGGAGAACTCCGGGGCTACTGTTGTGGATATACTTCATAGGTATACCATCGACATGGTCCGATTCCGGCAAGCTCCGGTGGCCCACGGATGGTGGTGATAGCATATGGCCCACCGGGCAGCCCAGTTGTTGTTGATCAAGATGGAAGATGTCCAACCCAGGAACAAGGAGCCGGATCCGAACCGCCCTACGAAGGTAGCCGGATCCGAACCGCCCTACGAAGGTAGCCGGATCCGAACCGACCTACAGAGGTACCCGGATCCTAACCGCCCTAGGAAGGTAGCCGGATCCGAACCGCATTACAGAGGTACCCGGATCCGAACCGACCTACAGAGGTACCCGGATCCGAAGAGGTCTATGCCAGGAGTCAGACCCGTGAAGGCCCATGAAGGAAGCCGGATCCGTGGAAGCCCATAAGGAACCCGGATCCAGTACGACGTAGATGGAAGGTGGATCCTTGACGTACACGGCAAGACATTGTACCGTAGTTAGGCAACCTGTAATCCGGCTAGGACTCTCCATGAAAACCCTAGATCCGTGCGCCTATATAAGCCGGATCCCGGGAGCCCTGAGGGCAGATCTCGAGCTAGAAGCGAGACAACCACAACTCATTGTAACAACGCGAAAGCGCCCAGATAATTCCAGACAAGCACCAGCAGACCCTCGTCATCGTGCGGGTGTTCCGAAGCTGGGTAAATCGCGTACCACCGTCCCGTGTGCACTCCGCCCTATGGCCCCTACTTCTTCTCCCCCTCGTGAGGATCCCTCCTCTGAGGTACCGTTGATTAGGCAACGACAGGGCGGCACCCCGCTTGATCATAGTTTAGTAGATCCGATCCGTTACGGTTGCTCCTTGTTCTGCAAGGATTAGTTTAACATCCGCAATAGTTAGGCCTTACAAAGGGTTGGAGGATCCAGCGGCGTGTAGGGTGGAGTTTGCTAGCCCTAGACAGGACGTTCCGGGGATCAGCCTCGTGTTGGTTTTTAGGCCCTGTCTAGGATCGGCTTACGGTCACCGTACGCGAGCGCGAGGCCCAATCGTGAGTAGGATGATCCGATTATGCGGTGAAAACCCTAAATCGTCGTAGATCGCATTAACTTTATCTTGATCAAGCAGGACCACCATATATTCGGACACCTTGTACGAATCATGGGTGGATCGGCTCCTTGAGCCGATTCACAGGATAACCTGAAGAGCCGATCGAGGCTCGTATTTAACGTTTACATGTATGCCATGCAGGAAACTAAGCGAGGCATCATCCAACACCTTCCTGACCAGGTATAGGTCAGGTGGCACGCCCTTGCGATAGCATCGGACGTGTGACCAGGAGGCTTTGCGGGCCGTCGCTCTGAGGGACCGGGGCCAGCCGCAGCCCTAGTTGTTCCCGGCTCTACCTGTGCTGCCGACCACCGCCCGCCGGTGGGTTTCTGACGCCAACACATTCTGGCACGCCCGGTGGGACAATCTTCGACATCCACCGCATCGCCATCTACATCCGAGATGGCGGAAAACACTCCGGTCAAGTACGAGGATCTGCCTGACGACCTCAAGAAGAAGCATGACGAGATCAAGGCGGTCCTCGAAGCCGAACTCATCGGCTCTTTCCACGTAACCCGCTCCCACGGCGTCGGTGGAAGGGGTTCTCACCGAAGGCGCACTCGATGGAGTGGACCTTTCCACCCCGTCCGAAGAACGTACCGGGTCGCCGCGTCGGAGATCGGCTTCATGGTGGCTCATTCGCCGCACCGCCACTCCGAGAGCCTCGGTGAACACTTTGGAGCGTGTCGCTCCGCGCGTGATCCAGAAGTCATGAGCCATCGGCACCCTCTCGCCAAGACCAGCTCGCGGGACCTGTCAAGGAGAGGTGCCACTCCAGTCCCGTCCACCGTTGCCATGCGCATCAGCAGCACCGGAAGTGCCGAGTTCACCGGCATACGCCGTTAATGTGGTAGAGTGTACTTACCATGGAGGATGCCAGCCAGAGTTCTCGTGCAATATCAACATGGTAGGACCTGGACACCGCTCTGGTAAGGACGGAGATGAGGGCAGTTGCTCTCATAGCAAAGACACAGAGGAAGCCGCTCCACGCGATCGGCTCCGCCAAGACGGCAAGCGCTACGTCACAGAGGGAGAAGTAAAAAACATAAGATGTCAGCGACCTCTCTCTCGATCACCTCCTCAACAAGTATGTGAGCCGGCATGACCAACGCCGGCGATACAACGACGATGATGATGAATATCGTCTGGCTAGGGACGACAGTAGACGTCGTCGGCATGATCACGACGAGGAGCGATACGAGCGCCACGCCAAAGAAAAGTCGAGGGAGCAAGACGGCGTGGATAGGCACTGGGACTGCCCCTTCTTCGATACACCGCCGGGATTCAGGAATGAGCCGATTGCCAACAATCGGCAACCGCCCGAATGTAAACAAAGGAAGAAGGATGCAGCTAACGTGTCCGTGTTCAAGCGTCTAGGGCCTCTCCCGCCTCGGACCAAGCATGCCGAGTCCGCTCGGGTGGAAGATCTCGAGGAACCGGAGGGCGATGATGAAGAAGATAAGTATCATCGGCCAAGGTGGTGCCCCGATGGGCTCAGCCGTTCCCGTAAGCGAAGGGTTCGGCGTCCGCGTGGGTTGGAAGAAGCCGAAAGATTATACCCGCACACGTTGAGGAAGGCACGGCCTGATCCGGCCGCCAAAATTCAGCGAACCCCGGACGAAGAAGGTCGGCCACAAAGAAAAGAGTGGCGCCCCAAGCAAAGGAAAGCCGATGATGAGACATCGGCCGGCACAAACATAGTCTTCATCCTTCCAACGGAGTTTAGCGCTCCAAGATTATATGAAGCACCCGTGGCACAATTGGATCTGCGGCCCACGGCCGGTCATCTTTGAGAAGCCGCGAGAAATAAGTTACGAGCATCCGAAGGCCCCGTACTTGCGAGGTTACATCAATGGGCAGCCTCGTCAACAAGATGTTGGTGGACACCGGAGCGGCAGCTTAACATTATGCCATACTCCATGCTACGTCGGTTGGGACGCTCCAGCTCGGATCCGATCAAGACCAATGTAACACCGAGCGATTTCAACGGCCAAGCATCTAACGCACAAGGTGTTCCGAATGTGGATCCGACCGTAGGAAGGAAAACTGTCCCTACGACGTTCTTTATTGTCGACGAGCAAGAGTACCTATGCTCGTCCTACTAGGGAGAGATTGGATCCACGCCAACCGTTGCATTCCGTCCACGATGCACCTATGCCTAATACAATGGGATGGAGATGAAGTAGAAGTCGTCCACGCAGATGATTCGGCCGAGATTTCAACAGCTGGCATGGACGTTTGGGAGACATCGGGCCAAGAGCCACTCTCGAGCATCAATTTGGACGACTCGCGAGCGCATCGACGTGACAAAGAACGGGGTTAGGCTGGTTTTATCCACCGGCCTGACCGTGTAACAAAGCAAACGTCGATGGACGAACGTGGCGAGGTTGATCCTTGTGATCGGCCCCAAAAAGTTTATGGAGGAACATTACAAAACCTTCATCGAACAAGCAACGTGGAGGCCGATTCCAGCAATCGGCCAAAATTATCCTCACCTTCCATTTTGCTTGGGTTCAACATTTGATCCAACAGGGAATACCTAAAGAGCCGATACCATCAATTCTCTTGACAGAATCGGCTCGGGGGGCATCTAGGTGGATAAAACACGAGGATATGAAGAAGGAGTATCTTTCAAACGCCCAGCAGCCTAAGATATCCTTTGATGATGGGTGTTGAAGTGTGGGGGCCGATACATAAATCGGCCGTAAAAAATTCAAAATTTTTAAGCACAGCCGAGGCAGCAGACATCGACTTAAGGATATAAAGCCGATGCATGGCCATCGACTCAAGAGGTATAACTGTTATAATCAGAGGATCAATGGAGCAGGAAGTGGATCCTCTCTTCAAGGATCTCCGGGTTCTCTTTGCGAGTATTCGTGTCCGCGGTATCAGCTCGGGCAGTTTGAGGATCATGACCCTGACCAATGCCAAGATCAGCATGGACGTGCAGATCAGGTTAAGGATGGATTGCATCAAATCCGCCAAAGGAAGGAGCTGATCTGACCTGCAAGGCGCGAGAAGTGGACTGAAGAAGCTCGGGGAGGCAGCTCACTCTGAAGGTTCTCTGCTCTGGAGAGCCGATTTCGTTGAAATCGGCTGGCTCTGCATCATGGCTTGGAAACCGATGGCGACACGTTTGGTTAGCCCACTGCTATGCTCGCCTTGGTAGAGGCTCGGGGGGCAACTGACTGCGTAGATATTCTGTTCTTAAGAAGCCGATTGGGATTCCATCGGATAGCCCTCCATCATAACCTTTTTAAAGGGGATTGGGCAGGTTTGAAGAGTATCACTGAATATCTGAAAACCCAGAGGTATCGACTTCAGCATCAAGTCGTTTCAGCTAGCAGTGGTTCTGGGGCTCTCGTAAGGGCGTTGATCTGCCTAGTTGTCCGCCAGAGCTCAAAGTCATCGGTTGGAAAAGGCGAAAGATAGATCGTGAAGGATTGATATGTTAACCTCAGCTTTCGGGCATTGATCAAATTCACGATCGCTCCGATGTCAAAGGGGTGAAGAATGGGTCATGAGAGACCGATGCGTTGTCATCGGCTCATTAAGCATTGGCTAAGTGACGATCGGCGGAATCAGTATGAGAGGAAATCGGCTAAATTGGCATAAAGGAAATCGGCAAAATCAAATTGGGGAATTTCTTCATTGATAAACCAGATTTCTTACATAGAAGAGCTGATTGATCTCAAAAGGGAGTACTAAGGGGATACATTGCCCCGTCTACTACTGCTGATCCTATACTAAGGGTCCTATCTACGGGCCGTCGCTGCCCTCGTCATCACCCTCGTCGCCGCTGTCGGCGCTGCTCCCGGCGGGCTCGTCGTCGCTGCTGTAGCGGCCGCCGGCGGGACCTTCGTTGTCCTCATCCTCGTCGTCGTCGTCGTCGTCGTCGCTGTCATAGTCACTGAGATTCCCCGGCCAGGGGCAGTGGCGCTTGGCCGGCGGCTCGTCGGAGGGGCTGTCGTCGTCGTCCTCCTCCTCCTCCTCCTCTCCCACCTCCGCGGAGGTGGTGAAGTCATCCCAGGAGAAGCGATCGTCGTCGCTCTCCTCCTCCGATTCCCCGTCGGCGAGGAAGCGGAGGTCGCTCTCCCCACTGGTCAAGGACTTGTCGTCCTCGGACCGGATGGAGGAGGCGTGGTCTTCCGAGTCCCATTCTTCTGGTGCGCGAATGTCCGGCGGCGTCTCGCGGGAGGAGGAGGACCCAAGGGAAAGTCCCGATGAGGTGGAGGAAGAGGAAGACATGGTGCGCAGAAGGGCTTTTGGAGTGCTAATGCGGAGGGGGTGAGGAGGAGAACTGTTCGGTGCGGTTAAATAAAAGAAGTGGGGATTTAATGTTCGAACAGTTTTCGAGGAGGTGGTGCCAAAAAACTGTCAAATCGTGCAGAGAAGTTGGGAAGGCAAGTTGTCATGATGGAAAATACTGCGACGGTTCTGCTCTGCCACGACATGACCCCTCGGAGGAAAAAGCAGAGTGGTTTTGAAATTATCATTACCAAAACCAGGGGGCATGTGTTATCACCAGATTTTGGCTAAATCAGGAGATGGGCCGCGATCAAGATGGGTTTGAAGAATATACATGGAAGAAATACGTGAATCGGCCTTGTGTACCAAGTTTGGGCTAATTGCCCGTGTATCTATAACATATTAGATTACGAGTCGATTAGGAGATAGAGTTTTACCCGTGCACGGTTAGGTGCACGCCTGAATTAGAAAGTCCCTTGGACTATAAATATGTATCTAGGTTTTATGGAATAAACAACAACCAACGTTCAACACAAACAAATCTCGGCGCATCGCCAACTCCTTCGTCTCGAGGGTTTCTCCGGTAAGCACCATGCTGCCTAGATCGCATCTTGCGATCTAGGCAGCGACAAGCCTATCTCGTTGTTCATGCGTTGCTCGTGCCGAAGCCTTTTTGATGGTGAGCAACGTAGTTATCTTAGATGTGTTAGGGTTAGCATTGTTCTTCGTATCATATGCTCGTCGTAGTGCAACCCTTATACATCTAGCCGCCCTTACACCTATCTTAGGTGTAGGGGCGGCATCCCGCTTGATCATAGTTTAGTAGATCCGATCCGTTACGGTTGCTCCTTGTTCTGCAAGGATTAGTTTAACATCCGCAATAGTTAGGCCTTACAAAGGGTTGGAGGATCCAGGCGGCGTGTAGGGTGGAGTTTGCTAGCCCTAGACAGGACGTTCCGGGGATCAACCTCGTGTTGGTTTTTAGGCCCCGTCTAGGATCGGCTTACGGTCACCGTACGCGAGCGCGAGGCCCAATCGTGAGTAGGATGATCCGATTATGCGGTGAAAACCCTAAATCGTCGTAGATCGCATTAACTTTATCTTGATCAAGCAGGACCACCATATATTCGGACACCTTGTACGAATCATGGGTGGATCGGCTCCTTGAGCCGATTCACGAGATAACCTCGAAGAGCCGATCGAGGCTCGTATTTAACGTTTACGTGTATGCCATGCAGGAAACTAAGCGAGGCATCATCCAACACCTTCCCGACCAGGTATAGGTCAGGTGGCACGCCCTTGCGATAGCATCGGACGTGTGACCAGGAGGCTTTGCGGGCCGTCGCTCTGAGGGACTGGGGCCAGCCGCAGCCCTAGTTGTTCCCGGCTCTACTGTGTTGCCAGTCACTACCCGCCGGTGGGTTTCTGACGCCAACACTTATATATAGTTTAAGTTTACAAATATACTTATGCTCTATTAGTTGCAATGAACTAACCTGCAACTAAATAAGTGAAGAAAAAGACTAAACTATGATATACTTATGGTCTCTTATCATTCATACAAATAGAAATTTAGAATTAGAACTGAACTACCATTAACATGTGCAATCATTCATTTTAACACTTTAACTGAACTACCATTTGCTAAACTGAATTCTGTTAACTAAATTTTACAACAATTATAGACAAAATCGACAACAACACTTACATTTTGAACGCTGCACATGAGAAACCTCCTCCCGGTCAAACTACCCTCAAATGCGACGCATCCGGTCGGCTCCAAGTCATGAACGCGGCAGCGTTCCGCTCCGACAGACAACTCCGGAGAATGAGAGGTCCGCGCATGTCTCGGGGCGTAATCCATGGCGATCAAGTCCTAATCGACAAGAAATTGCAAAAGAAACGAACTTTATTGACCTAAATCGACGTAAATCGAAAAATCCCAAATCGGAATAAGAACCCTAACCCTAAATTCGAAATCAGAGATGAGAGGCTAAGAACTTACAGGGAGGTGCTCCGGCGAGCTTTCGCCGTCGTTCCAGCTAGGCATGCGGCGGCGGCGGGGGCGGCGGCGGCAATGGGTGACGGCGGTGCGGGAGCCTCGGCGGCGCTGCTTCGAAGGGGAGAAGGCACGGGCTCGGTCGGTAACGCGCGGACAGGGGCGCGTGCCTCTTCTACCGTCCGCGAGTGGTGGGTCCCGCACGCCGTTAACGGCTCGTTGACGGAAGGCGCCACGTCATGCCTGACAGTGGGCCCGCGTTGTCTTAAACGCTGTCAATCTGCGTTCAGTGGACGATCAGTGCTATTTGAAACAAACTCGCCCAAATGTGGTAGTTCTGTGCGATTGGACCGAAAACTGGTAATTTTCCGAAATTTAGCATCAAAAGTAGTAGTTTTATGCTATAAACTCGAAATAGGATGATGTGGAATACACAGAGAGGTACGGGTTGGGGATGGGGGGGGGGCAACAGGTATGAGATACACGATGATGTTTTCGTCATTTCGTGACGTAGCCAAAAAATTGTGAGCATGCCTTTTCTCAATACGAGAATTCTTAAACCACATTCTTTAATTATATGTGTGACACGATTAGTGTGGAACCATTATTATATTTATTTATCCCCTGTTGCAATGCACAAACAATTATCTAGTGAAAATTAAGAACTATAACAAAAGGCATACACAGACTCAAACACATACAAACAATAAGATCTCTCATGCAAATAAAACCGTTGAAATGGTTATCCCTCGCAACATTCAGATGAGCCAATGAGTAGCTGTATGAGAACCGAGAGTTTAGGGTTCAATTTTGACCCGCTCTACAAGTTAAAGGTATTGCAGTATAAAACAAACCACCGCACGACACGTGATAAGAAATAGGGAACAAGATCCTCTAACGTTGCGCGTGAAACTGCAAAGGGACATAGATGGCTCTAAACCGTTCATTGCCCATCCAACGGCAGCATCGTGAATTCTCGACGACATGGACGACACAGAGAGATTGCGGCTCCTCCTCTCGGACTACGCGGCCGACGTGCGCCAGGATAGCAGTGCACAACAGGTATGAGATACGCGATGATGTTTTCGTGACGTAGCCAAAAATTGTGAGCATGGCTTTTCTCAATACGAGAATTCTTAAACCACATTCTTTAATTATATGTATGACACGATTAGTGTGGTTATTTATTCCCCGTTGCAATGCACAGACAATTACCTAGTGAAAATTAAGAACTATAACAAAAGGCATACACATACTCAAACACATACAAACAATAAGATCTCTCATGCAAATAAAACCTTCGAAATGGTTATCCCTCGCAACATTTAGATGAGCCAATGAGTAGCAGAATCGAGAGTTGGGTTCAATTTTGACCCGCTCTACAAGTTAAAGGTATTTTGAAGTATAAAACAAACCACGGCACCACACGTGACAAGAAATAGGGAACAAGATCCTATGACCTTGCGCATGAAACTACAGAGGGACCTAGATGGCTCTAGACCGTTCATTCATCCAACGGCAGCATCGTGAATTCCCGACGACACGGACGACACGGAGAGATTGCGGCTTGACCAGCACGAGACGAACTCCTCCTCTCAGACGACACGGCCGACGTGCGCCAGGATAGCAGTAACGCAGAGGTCGAGTGCTGGGACATGGGATCCTTCTCCTCTTCTTGGAGGATGCGGCCGGCATGCGCCAGGAAACCGGCAACACGGACGGCGGCTGAGGCCACACGTGCTACGGAAGCGGTGAACTCCTCGAAAACGATGGTGGCGACGCCACGGAGGCCTCGTAGGCGGAGCTACACTTCCCAGCGAGTGGAGCCACGTAGGCGGCGCCGCCATAGAGGCTTCATACACGGAGCTGCACGTCCCGGCAAGCAGACGGCAACGATGGAGGCCACACATGATACACAGGCAGCGGTGCCACAGAGGCCCCATACACGATTCACGAAGCTGGACGTCCCGGCGAGCAAACGATGACGATGAAGGCCACTCAGGCTACCAGGCGTCGGCGCCACGGATGCCTCATACGTGAAGCTGCACTTCCTGGTGAGAGGAGGGCGACGGCAACATTGAGGGAAGGGAACAAGTTTTATTCATGGTTGTTAGTCTTGGCTTTGGCCCTCCTAACTGTGTTTTCAGCTATGTGAGTTGTTGCTGTTAGATGAGAAAAAAACGGTCTAGAACCCTCGACGTCCCCCTCTGCAGTTTGACGCTCAACGTCAGAGGGTCTCGTTCCAGAAATAGAAGGACCTAGCGCTGCTTCTATCTCCTCCTCCTCCATAGGTTGGTTCCCCTCATTCGGCCGGTCTCGCCGCCGTCAGGAGGGGTAGAAAGCTTGATCTATGCATGTAATGTTTAATAAATGTAGTGTTTTAAATAGATTAAATTATGGTTTTCTCTCCATCTAAACGAAGATGGTATCGCTTACAATAAGTAAGTGACCACATTCGATGACGAGATCTCTTTCCCGATGTTAATAGTGTTTTTGAAAGATTAAAATTTTCTAGGTATCTTCAGACTTTGTTCGCCAGGTCGATTTTAGAGATTTTCTCACGGTTGCAGCAATGAGGATTATACTTACAATATTTGTCTCGGCTGCGAGTCCTTAGCAATAATGATTTGTACTCTCGGCTATACTCTATAGCTACGCCAACCACGTTGTTTGATTGTTTTTCCCTGAATAGTGGTGGTGGTAGTCTCGCCAATTTTAATAGATTAATTCAATAGCCGCACGGGTGTACCTCCGTTGCGCCTGGGGGTGCCTCCAGCGGCCCGACGTATTTGCACGTCAACATGAATTGGATGTTTCAAAATAACAAATAAACATTTTGAGCGAAGTCATAGTTATTACATCCAATTTTTTAAAAGTCTACATGAAAATAAGATGATATTCCTCTAGGCATTGTCTTCATGGCCAGCCAATGCTCACTGATGCTCAATCAGATCTGTCTGTAGGCGTCGCACACGACATCGTCAGTGACTTCTACATTCATATGCATATAGTTATCTCAGGATAATACCCCAGGGATTGGCGCAATCAACTCACCTTAGAAATCGTAGTGGTGTTCATTGCGGCCATCAGGATACTCGTCCTCAACGATCATGTTGTGCATGATCACGCAACATGTCATCACCTCATGTATGGTCTTCAGCGACCATGTTCTCGCCGGGTGATGGACAATTACCCACCGAGTTTGGAGCACACCAAATCCTCGCTCCACATCTTTCATGGAAGCCTCTTGCATCTTGACAAACCTCCTTGTCTTCTCCGAGTTTGGATTACGGACAGTCTTCACAAGTGTGGCTCAGTCAGGGTAGATGCCATCAGTAAGATAATATGGCTTGTCATATGCATTTCCATTGACCTCGTAGCTCAACCAGGGAGTTTTGCCTTGCATAAGCCTGTTGAAAACCGGTGATCGGTGCAACACATTGATGTCGTTATTGGAACCGGCCATGCCAAAAAATGAATGCCAAATCCATAAATCTTGAGATATGACTGTTTCAAGAATGATAGTCCGTCCCTCCGCATGCCCGTTGTACTGACCCTGCCATCCAAATGGACAATTCTTCCACTCCCAATGCATGCAATCTATGTTATCAATCATTCCTGGGAAGCCTCTAAACTCGTTGATAGACAACAGCCGCCTTGTATCCTCAACTGTTGGCTCCCTACAGTAATGCTGTTTGAACACGGCAATCACGACTCGGCAAAAACGGTACATGGACTCAAGGCAGGTGCTCTCACTCATTCGAAGATACTCATCGAATATATTAGCAACCATTCATATGATAAATAAGAATAGTTGCGGATCATTTTTTTGTAGGAGGTGAAGCCTAGTGCACCTGTTGCATCGGGCCTTCATTGGAAGTAGGGTCGTAGTCTCTGACGCCTCTTAGAATGACCATGAACATGTTCCTTGACATCCTGTACCGGCGCCGGAACAATTTTTCCGGGAACATCAGATTGGTGCGGTCGAAGTAGTCCGCGTGGAGCCGGAGGTGCCCTTCCAATCTGTTGCGCGGAAGATTTTTCGAGCGGCCCTTCACAGAGCCCCGGTGCACCGATGTCTGGCTTGAATTGTACTCATGGAGGATGGAGGCCGCAACAGTAGTCATTGTCCGCGTCGAATGATCGGACTCCTCGTCGGAAGAGGAGTCAACGACCTCCGGGCGGAACTTGTCCAACATCTGCGACATGTCCATCTGTGTGGATAGGAACTGCGGATCAATGGTCTCGCATAATAGGGCCGAAAACACGAGTAAGAAACCTACCGGCGCAATTGACCGAACAGGTCGTCGGCGGCGAGGCCGGGCGGCGCAACCGTCAAAGTTTGGCCCCCCAAACAGGCGACAGGTGCGCGCCAGAACCTACCCCGACTGAGATCCTGCTGTCCGACGAGGCGAGGACCGAGCCGACGACGTGTACTGTGGCGGTGCGGCGTGGCGGCTGCAGGTGGGGTTGGGGCGATGTCGTCGCACTAGGACAACAAAGAAGTGGGAAAAAGAAGCAAATCGAAGCGATCGATTTCGCTGTCCCTAACGTGCGGGACCGGGTAAGAAAAGGAGGACGCTCGGCGCCATCGTGAAGCGTCCGCGAAGACACAAACCTGGCGCATATTTGGACCATACTTGGTCGCTCCGCTGGAGCAGGACCCAGACGCATTTTCGGCCCCGACGCATTTTGTGTCACCGCTGGAGATGCCCTTATATTTTCAGCTTCGGCGGAGCACCAGGGAGGCGGACGACCGAGGCGGTATACCCAGTTCCGAGTCCCTGCCACGCTAGGATGAGACACCGGCGGAGCACCACTAGAGGGATCGGATGGTGGTGAGAGTTGCGCGAGATGCCGCAGCGCCTCCGATTCCGTCGCTCGCCGAGACTGTTGGAGTCTAGCGCCAGCGCCACGCCGGCTGTTGTTCTGGACGTGGCCGGGCGACGGGTGGGCTAGAAATGATGAGGGAATCACGCAACGCACCGCAGCGCCTCGTCTCGACGCCTGGGGATTCGGATTCCATCCACGACCCGCGTCCCGTCTCCGGTGACCACTCTAGCGCCGGTTCTCTATCCGGATCACGATAGATCGAGAACTTCAGATTAGACATCGACGGCGACTCGTGTTCCTCGACGACCAATTTTTCTCGGCCATTCAACATTGGAGAGATAGAGGAAGCCCGAATTACGGAAGCAGAAGGATAACGTACTCCTCCACAGCAAAAGCCATTCTCCGGCGATTTACGTACGTGGGCCGTGTGGCCCGTATCAAATTCGCAATACCCGCCGAAACTGGTTGTCCTGTGCACCCGGTGGGACCGCACGGCTTTAATGCGTGATGAAAGGACCGTGACCCACACCACTTGGCTGGGTCCACCTGCTAGCGGTCAGGTCTGCTGTGCTAGGTGGTGGGCCACGTGTGGCAGTGCCTGGGCGACCTGCTTTCCTTTATCGAGCCCACCCAAAAGCGCTAGTGTACAAACTCGGCAGCCGCCGCGCAATGAGGATCCTCAGAACGGCGCATGATTAAAACGGACGGTCCAAAATTCGAATAGTATCATTGCAGAAGATAGAGGCATCGACGTAGCCTCTTTTCGAAACTTGGCCGTCGACGTAGTAGTCAAAAAGTCGGTTTCGGTTTCTTCAAGCTTGGCGGCCGTTCAAAAGTGAACGTGCACTGATAGGAAAAATTCGGGCTTTCACGAACCATCCTCATGAATCATAGGACCGCCTTTTCATATCGACAACATTCGTACAATCCTTTTTTGATTATGTATGACGGTTATAATCCTTCTCGACAAAATTGATTTAGGAAATCTTTATTCTGCGCAGGAACGGTAGAACTATAAACCTCAAATGCAAAGAGAAAAAAGATTATTTTAAATCCTAAACTTGTATAGATTTGGCTAGGAAACCTTGAACCTCAAATCCATTTAGTTTTTACCTGAACTTGCAAATTCCAGTCTAAAGCACTGCTGTTTGGTGCACAGTAAAAGCAACAATCCTGTCTAAGATTACATGCTACTCCCACTAACGGTGGAGGCCAAGATGTCATATACATACCTCTGCTATTCGTTTTGCTAGAAAGGACTAGTTTTATGCAATTTACTCGCGTAAAGGTGTCCGTCGATAGATGCTCGCGGAGAAGGTATTTGTCTTATCCTCGGTACTTATCTATGCTTCCTTGGTCCCCCACGCAGCTCGAGATTCCTACGGTCTCCCTCTCGCACACACACACACACCCCTCTGCGGTAACCACTTAAATCCGCAACCGATGACATATCGTACCTTGGCCGAGCTTGCTCGTCATGGCCTTTGTCACGCGGTGCAAAAAGATAAATATGGCATGTGGTTCAACTTAGTTAGTGAAAGTAGCTATTTAGAATGAAAATCTGCTCCAAACAACAGCTCCCATGTTTAAACAATAGAGATTTGAAGTTCAGTGTTCATTTCGCCGAACCTCTACAAATTTAGGATCAAATAGATTTTTAATTTCCTTGTGCAAAATGTATTTGCGAGAAAGCCACCATGTTCATGATTTTCTTTTGGATAAAAGTTCCCTGGCATTACAAGAAACATACCATAGTACAATGCACCACAAGTTGAGCTCCCTTGGGCTGCAGTTCTGCTATGGTGGAGGTTTTTTTGCATTGACATAGTCGATGTCGCTCCAGTGCCACAGAAGACAAAGCCCCCTCAACCTCAGTCAAGCTGTCAAGCTAGCGCAGCTTGACGTTCTTTTTGTGTTGTCTTATGTTTTAGTTTCGGTGTGTATATTATAACTCTTAGTGTAACTTCTAATCAGTTGGTGGCTTCGTCAATTAAAAGCTCGGCTCATTTCGTTTTAAAAAAATCATCGATTTAAGAAATCAGGAAAATCGAAACTTGGAGATTCTGCCGAGAAAAATCCTGCTACAAATGTATTTGCGTGAAAGCTGCCAGGTTCATAGCTTTGAAAGGGAAAAAAACGAATCTTTGATTTATTTAGAGATAAAAACTGAAAGAAATCAGCAAATGAAAACTTGGAGATTCTGCGGAGAAAAATCTGGACTACAGACAGGAGACAGCGATACGGGTCAATCTTTTTGGGCCGTAGGGCAAACAGCCTCCACACGACAAGCGGCGACCTCTTTAAATCCCGTCCGTTCATGTTCGACCGGGAGGGCATCCTCGGAAGCCCTCACCCTCACACCCCCCAACCCCACCCATGGCCGCCGCCACCGCCGCCGCCCCGACCACCACGGCCGCCTCCCGCCTCCTCCTCCACCCCCGCGCCGCCGCCACGCCATCCCCCACCCACCACCACCTCCTCAGCCGCCACGCCACCCCCTCCCCCCTCCCGCTGCGCCACCGCGCCGTCCGCGCCGCACCGGTGCGCGCCTGGCCCGACAGCGTCACGCCCTTCAACTTCGGCGACGACGACGATGTCGGCGACGACCACCCGCGCGAGGAGTGCGGCGTCTTCGGCGTCGTCGGCGACCCGGAGGCCTCATCCCTCTGCTACCTGGGCCTGCAGAAGCTGCAGCACCGCGGGGAGGAGGGCGCCGGCATCTGCGCCGCCGGGGACGACGGCGAGCTCAAGTCCGTCACGGGCCTCGGCCTCGTGGGCGACGTCTTCCGCGACAAGGCGCGCCTCGAGAGCCTCCCGGGCCAGGCCGCCATCGGCCACGTCCGCTACTCCACCTCGGGCCCCGGGGGCCCCAACCTGAAGAACGTGCAGCCCTTCCTCGCCGGCTACCGCTTCGGGCAGCTCGCCGTGGCGCACAACGGGAACCTCGTCAACTACACGGCCCTGCGCGCCAAGCTCGAGACGCAGGGCTCCATCTTCAACAACTCGTCCGACACGGAGGTCATCCTGCACCTCATCGCCACCTCGCTCTCGCGCCCGCTGCTCGCGCGGATCTGCGACGCCTGCGAGCGCCTCGCCGGGGCATACTCGCTGCTCTTCCTCACCGCCGACAAGCTCTTCGCCGTGCGCGACCCCTTCGGCTTCCGCCCGCTCGTCATGGGCCGCCGCCCCAACGGCGCCGTCGTATTCTCGTCCGAGACGTGCGCGCTCGACCTCATCGACGCCGTATACGACCGCGAGGTCGCGCCCGGGGAGGTGATCGTCGTCGACCGCAGGGACATGTCCGTCTCGTCCGCCTGCCTCGTCCCGCACCGTCCGCGCAAGTCGTGCGTCTTCGAGCACATCTACTTCGCCCTGCCCAACTCCATCGTCTTCGGCCACGCCGTCCACGAGCGCCGCACCGCATACGGCCGCGCGCTCGCCGAGGAGTCCCCGGCCCCCACCGCCGACGTTGTCATCCCTGTCCCTGATTCCGGATTCTACGCCGCGCTCGGCTTCGCGCAGGCGTCGGGGCTCGAGTTCCAGCAGGGCCTCATCCGGTCCCACTACACGGGCCGCAGCTTCATCCAGCCCACGCAGGCCATCCGCGACCTCGCCGTCAAGCTCAAGCTCGCGCCCGTGCGTGGCGTCATCGAGGGCAAGAGCGTGGTCGTCGTCGACGACTCCATCGTGCGCGGCACCACCTCCAGCAAGATCGTGCGCCTGCTCCGCGACGCCGGAGCGCGCGAGGTGCACATGCGCATCTCCAGTCCCCCGGTCGTCGGCCGGTGCCACTATGGCATCGACACGCCCAGTGAGGGCGAGCTCATATCCAACAAGTTGGACATTGAGGGCGTGCGCAAGATGATCGGCTGCGACTCGCTCGGATTCCTCTCCATCGACAAGCTACACAGCATCTACGGTGAAGAGGCCAATGAGCTCTGCGACGCGTGCTTTACACGGAACTACCCGGTGCCGCTCCCTGAGCCGGTGCCGGAGCTGGTGTCGTCTTTCGAAGACTGATATCGGGAAGTGGCTATACTCTGCATCCTTTACTATAGGATTTTTAGCTTAATTGTGGGCATGGCGAACTGTGTGGTGGCAAATGCATTCATCATCTGAATTTTTGCAGGTCTTATTAAGTTTGTGTCAGTGAGCGATAGTTTTTCGTGGCCCCTCAATTGAGATTTCAAAACCCTTTTCTTGAGTTTATCATCAATTTATATAAGAGAAAGGTTGGCGACTTAGGGATTTTGTTTCTATTCATTATAAAGAGTTGCCTGACTGAATTCCTAGTGAAGTGCATTTTGCGAGCTCCTTCTGTCGAATCGAATACGGACGTACTGTACATCTGTCGAATTGCCAATGGGAAGTGCTGAGCGTCCCCCGGGGGATCCGAAATCAGATCCCCCGGGTCGCCAGCCGTCTGATCGAGTCAACGGATCACGCGCGTCCGTCCGATGTCCATCATGCACGGGAGACTTTTCTCCACCACGTGGGTGGTCCCCGCCATCCACATGCCCCAGCTTGCATCGCATCTGAAAGCCATGGCTGGGAGTGGACGCCACCGGGGAGTACGCCGCCGGAGTGGACGACGCCGGAGTGGACGCAGCCGAGTAGACGCCACCGGGAAGGACGTCGTCGGAGAAGACCACTTGTAGCAGCGTCGGCGCCGTTTGTAGCAACGACAACGACCTTGTGTAGCAGCCATGGCGGCCTTCCGTAGCAGCGCCACCGACAACTTGTAGCAGCGCCGCCGGCCACTCGTAGCAGCGCCACCGGTAGCTTGTAGCAGCCTCGACCGGCGATTGTAGCAGCGCTGCCGGCCCCTCGTAGCAGCCTCGACGGCTGACTGTAGCAGCGCCGCCGATAACTTGTAGCAGCCTTGACGGGTGATTGTAGCAGCCGCCGCCGGCCACTCGTAGCATCACCACCCGTAGCTTGTAGCAGCCGCCGCCGGCCATTTGTAGCAGGGCGCACAAGCAATTGTAGCAAGGCAGACGGACGATTGTAGCAGCATCGCCCGACGCCTTGTAGCAGCGGCGGCGGAGATAGAATTCCTCCGAGGTTGAGAGGGGGTGGCCGGAGCTAGGCGAGCAGAGATGAGGTTGAGAGGGAGGCGCGCCGGCTTGGAACGCACCGATGGCGGCGGCGCGGAGGCGGGCTCGGCGCGTCGCCCTACCGGTGGGGAGGAAGAGAGCTGGGCCGGCCAGGCGGGCCAGCGGCGCGGGGGACGGAGCAGAACTCCAGGTTGTCGTCCTGCTCGTGCGGAGAAGAAGAGTGCGCGGTGGGGAGGAGATGGGGAACGAACGGAGGAAAATTCTCCTCAGACGATAAGGTGGGCCTCACCTGGGCACGTGGTGGTCGGTCGCAGGACACGCGTCCGCGGATGGACCCGGACGATCCAAGACGTAATCCCCCGGGGGAACAGCAGCGTTTCCCATTGCCAATATATATCACAAGAATTTCTAGCGTAGTTGTATTAGTGTAGCGATGGGTGTGGAACTTGCATCCTATCAGCAAACAATGTAAACTTCATACAAGTCAGCATTCCTTGCTTGCTTCTGTTTAGAACAAAATACTAACATCAAAAATGCATAACAGCCTAAGGCTGGTGCCAATGCATCATAGGCTATAGCCTCGCCAGCTTTTACCCTCACTCTCACCCCACGTTGTCAGTGCACGGGCTATAGTGTCAGCTCTCACTTCTCTCTCCTCCACGTCAGCTTTTCTCTCTCCTCGACATTAGCATTCAAAATAATGCAAGAAAATTATTTTATTTAACTAAAATTGTTACCGATTACATTATAAAAAAAATTACATAAAAAATTGAAAAAATTACATAATCTAGGCATTAGCCCATACATGCTCAATCAAATCATGCTGGAGCTGTGTATACATCGGTGAGTCCCTCATTTCGTTGTCCATCTGAATCCTGGCTGCTAGGCTTGGTGGTGCATTGTTGTGTATCGCAGGGCCGACATTGGAATCAACTGTCTCATAGATGTCCTCCAAATTTTTATCACGCTCATCGTCGATGATCATGTTGTGCAGAATGACACATGCATGCATGATCAACCCAAGAGTACGCCTCGAGTAGGAGCGTCCCGGAACTGCTAGAATGTTGAACCTAGCCTTCAGCACTCCAAAGGCACACTCGACATCTTTGCGCCAAGCTGATTGAGCAGCAGTGAACAGTCGATGCTTTTCACTTTGTGGAAGAGTAACACCTTTCATGAACACCGGCCAGGAGGGGTAGATGTCGTCGGCAAGGTAGTAACCCCAGTTGTACTCGTGTCCATTCACCGTGAAGTTCACTATGGGTGCTTCTCCCCTAAGCACATCAGTGAACAACGACGACTGATTGAGTACATTGAGGTCGTTGTTGGACCCGGCCACTCCAAAAAAGACATGCCAGATCCAACGATCATACGACGCAACGGCTTCTAAGATTATGGTAGGGTGCTTGATGTCTCCCCTTGTGAATTGACCGGCATGCGCCACTGGGCAGTTTCTCCACTGCCAATGCATGCAATCGATGCTCCCTAACATGCCCGGAAAGCCACGCTCCTCGGCTTTCGCTAACAGACGCTGAGTATCCGCGACATTTGGTCGACGGCAAAACTCTTCCCCGTAACAGTGAATGATGCCTTCACAGAATCTATCTAGACAATCTGATGAAGTTTGTCTAGCTAACTTAAGCCACTCATCTATCGTATCTGCAGCGGCTCCATAAGCTAATAAACGCAAAGCCGCGAGTACACTTTTGTAGGGAGAAAAACCAGCACGGTTGAGAGCATCAACTCTTTGGGTGAAATACGGAGAGTATTCACCCAATCTATCCACAATGCGTAGAAAAAGGGATCGCCTCATCCGATACCTTCGCCGAAAGAAGCTCGGAGGATAAGCACAGTTGTCGGCGAAGTAGTCGTCGTAGAGCCGATCGTGGGCACCCAGACGATCACGCCTGATGAACTCTCGATGGCGTCGCGGCCGTCTTGGCTCCGCCTCGAGGTTGAGCATCGCCTCCTCATACTCCGCCTGGAATGCACCGATCATATCACCCTCCATTCCGTCGCTCGAACTGCTGCTAGACGAAGACATGGCGTTGAGAGGAGTGGAAATGGAGAGTGGAGGAGATGAAGTAAGATGTGGAATGAGTGAAACCATATGGGGGTATTTATAGGGGGTGGGGATGAAATTTTGGGGTTTTTGGCTTTTTTTCGAATTTTTTGAGCCAGCAACGGCTACCCCAACGGCTAGCTGACGTGGACGAATCAGATCGCGCCACCTCAGCTAGCCGTTACCCCCTCGCTCTCGCTCCGACTCGCCAACGCATCGCCCCCGCTCTCGCCCCCCTCTCGGCGCCTGCGCGGGCGGCAGCCGGGCGGTAGCGGGCGCTACCGCCGGGCGGTGGATCCACCGCCCCGCGCTGCTGTCTCGCCTTGCTCTCGCCCCGCTATCGCCTCCAGGCGGGCGGAACCGCCCGCGCTGCCGCCCGCGTTGGCACCAGCCTAATACAGGCAACAACCATCAGGAGACATGATAGTCGGCATTTGAACCGTTTTGGTGTGAGTGATTCAGTCTTGCTTCTTGGTATCTCAACTAGCGGGCAAGCAAAAGAGCTTAAGTATAATTTGCAATCGCCTTTGTCTGGGTTAAACTTGACAATGTTTCTCCTAACATGAGTTAATTGATGGCCATCTGTTGAACTTCTGCTGTGGCCATGGTCAGCTGAACCACATTATGCATGCTTAGGTTGTTGATACGTGTTACATTAGTGATTAGTGAACGGAGAGTACATAATATACATGTCTTAGAATTGAACTATCGAGTCTCCATCTTTCCATGACCTAAGGTGACCAAATAATGCAGCTAATGCTAGAAAAAACATAAGCCCTAAGTGACCAAATGATGCATCTAAGTCTAGAAAAACATAGTAAGCACTTTAATAACCAGACAAATATAAAGACTGCAAGTGGTATAAAAAGTTACCGGACTGAATTACTAAATGAAGTGCATTTTGCGGGCTCCTGTTGAATCGAATCCTGACGTACATCTGCCAAAGTGCATGCCAATATATATCTACATCTGGGAAGCCAAGCAAGAAATTCATGTGTAGTTCTAGTAGTGTACTGATAGTCTGGAACTTGCACGTGTCGATCAACTTTGTAACATCATAGAGGTTGTTGCGTCGTCAGGCAGTGTTCCTTGCTTCCACAATCCACATTCAGTTATCTAGTGTCCACTTTCCCCTCGCTCTCGCCCAAGCTAGGTTTTGAGAGTCGCTCCCGAGGTTTCGGGGCCTCTCCCCTTCTCCTCCGGCTGCTCTGCCAATCGGAGTGGGCAGGGTCTTCAGTAGCTTTTGGAGCTTGTGCTCCAGCCGTTCCCAAGCGAAGACATGGTTTCACCCGGCAGCGACTGTTACCTGAGCGTTTACTTCCTCCTTTAGAGGATCTTCCTCAGCCTCGGCGTCACCTCTCAAGCTTCGGCTCCCCCCAAGTGGCGATGTTGACGAGGCGGTTCCTCGGCAATGCCCACCATGAGGGGTTTGGGTTTTAGAGAAAGGCGACGACGGAAGTTCCGGGAGCGAGACGGTACACGACGTACCCAGGTTTACGTCCCCACGGTGGAGGATCGCTACGTCCTGCTAGCAATCCACTATATGAATATATGTGTACAGGGGGCCGCCATAGGCGGAGTTGTTGGATCTAGTCTAGTTCTAATCTGTGGGTTGTGGTGTCCAGGCGTGTCGCCTCTATGATTATGTTTCTGAATATGCTTGTCCCTAAGGGGTGCCCCTGTCTGGCTTTATATATCAGCCAAGTTAGGGTTTACAAGAGTCCTAGTAGGAATCGTATTGGAGTCTTCTTTCCTTGTAGTCCAAGTTGAGGCGCGTGCAGGTCCAGCTTGTTGAGTCCTTGTGCTGATCCAACTTCATAGTTTGCACCGGGTATGGCAATGTCGAGTACCCGAAGGGTTATGCCAATGTCAGATGTCCCCGGCGGGAGTAGAAGCGGTGGCGCCTAGAGGCTGCTTGATGCCGGCGATGGGCAAGGATTTGGTTGACTTTGTGCCATTATCTTTAGGGTGTTCCATGTAAAAGTGCAGGACATCTATGTAATTTTCATTTCCTATCAGGTCTGATTTGTAAATGTTTATGCACCACCGAAGTAATAAAAGCTCAAGGTCCTTCGTGGCCTCTCTGTTGAAAAAAATCACCTATCTAGAACGAAATACTCACCGAAAACGCATAATATCATGACATCGTCATGTATCTTCCTTTAAATGCAATCCTGGCTAGAACAACGATACTTTATCATAAATGGTTTCTCAGGCTCGCTGATATTTTGAAACCTTGAGTTTGCTATATGTGGATGCAGTTATCCTATCCACTTCTTCGATAGCGACATGTGTTACTTTATGGAATAGTCACCCGTTAACACTTTCTCCGAATGTACTAATAGCTATGGGTTCGCTAAATCTGTTTATTATTTAATAGTTTCTCAGCTGTGATTTAGGTGATGAACTCATTATCAGATGACGATCTCCTACGGTCATTGTCAGACCGTACCTACAGGATGCGCCATTGTGTTCAGGGTGCACCATTGATGTCTTGAGTTCGTATTATTAAAGAGGATTCAAGCATGTCTTTAGCTGTTAAGAGGTGCGAGCTAGTTTCAGAGCTTGAGAACTGAATGCCGTGGTTGGAGAGGCAAACGACAATCAGGAAACGTGATAATCCATTTCAACCTTGTAGGGGCTATTTGATCCGAGGGATTCTGATAATCGCAGGATTGCAATTGTATTCTTAATCCAATTCTGTTGGATTTATTTGATTTCATCACACGAAATGAAGGATTCTGAAAATGATGTTTGAGTAGATATTAGATTTCCTATGGAAACTAGTGCAGATGATTCCTTAGACCTAATTCCCATGAGATTCAATCCTAGAAACCAAACAATCACCATAGGAAAATTCCTATCTATAGGTTTTAATCCTACAACATTTCTATGAAAATATTTTGAATCAAAGAGGCCTTAAGGTTTTTCTTCGTGTGTTGACAACTGCAGGGCAAGCAACAGAGCTAAGTGATGGTCAGCAAAATAAACTTCCTCTGCTCTCGCCATGGTCAGCTGAACTATATGCATGCTTGGGTTCTTGATAGATATGCAGATTTTAGATTTGAATGCTCAGTAAGGTTTCAAAACCTTTCCATGCTGTCTCAGTAAGATATCAAAAACTTTTCCTGAGTTAATTAATTGACAAAATAAATGTTTTCCACTGCAGAGAAAGAAACAACGTCCATATTGTACTAGTATAACACCCGTTTTGTATCCAAACTTGAAATGCAGTTTTTTATTAAGACAAACCTAGTAGGTAGTCTAAGTTGTGCCTTGAATTTGGCTCAATATCTCCATCATGGCACTCTCTTCTTCAAGCTAATGCCACTATTAGGGCTTGCATATTTTTTTATGGCTGGCTAGGTGCATTTTTTAAGCTCCTGTTGAACCAGGAAAATATTTATGCCAAATATAGTTCAGATCTGCAAAGCCAAGCAACAGAGTTCATATGGAGTGTGGCTCGTTTTCTACATCAGGCTGATTAAGTCACACGTCACGCATTGCAAGCCATTCTATTTCACATGGAGAGAGTAGTAGCTATACACTAAACATGATTTTTCATCTGATAGCACTTGCCAAAATAATACTGCAACTATTAAGTTAACTGTAACTTGACAAGCTTCTATTGTTAGCAGATCGGTGCACAAAACTGCGTAAGAGAACACTGCAGAGTGCAGACAAAGGATATCTGAACTCTATGGATGGCTCAACATTCACAAGTATTAACTCTCAACTGTTAAATACAAGAGCTAAGCTTACAGTATAGAGTAATGCATCCCAGGAATCATTTAGCATACTGATATATTCCTTTATATTTTGTCCAATATTGTATACAGTCTAACTTAAGAAATGGGTTCTGTGACACCATAATGAAGAAAAGTTGTGGAGAAATTTTGCCATCTCAACATTTTTTTACAGGGATGCTATCTCAAATATATTTGCTGTCTGCAATGGCACTAATTCACCATACTCCTACAATTGATGAATTGAAGAACTCGGCAAGGAGCGCCAAGTAAGAATGGGTTAAACAAAATTGGAATTAGAGTGTCAGGAAAGATTGGGGATATAGGTAGATGTACAGGCAGAAAATCACCAGTAATCTTAGTTTTGGGTCTTCTCCACCTTAGACTTGATCTTCTGCTCCATGATTGCCTTCTCGGTGTCGAGGCTAAACATCCTGTTGAGGGCGCGCATGTTCTCGAGTGTTTCACCGAGGGTGTGGCTGTCGGTGCCATCGCATCTGAGGTGCTGCAATGGGCCATGAAGAAGCTTGTTCACTATGCCGGTACTGAGCTGCTCAATGGATTTTTTCATTTTCTTGGTCAGGGCATCTTCTCCGATCTTCTGCAGGCACTTGTCAAGCTCTGAAGCCCTGATCCTGTCGGCATATGACCTCAGAGACTTGATGGTTGGAACGGTCTCTAGGGAGTCCCTCCATGCCTCGAACCGTTTTAGTTCTTCGGAAATTATTGTCTGGGCCTCCATTGCTTTCCTGAGTCGGTCTTGCTTGTTTTCTTCCACCACCTCTTTCAAGTCATCAACATTGTATACTCGTGCATGGCCAACATCAGACACACAGGCACTGACATTCCTGGGGACAGATATGTCGACAAAAAGTCGAACACCACCAACTGCATCAGAAACAGGAGGAAGTACTTGTGCGTGTTCCTTCATGAACAATGGGGATTCAGATGAGGTGCTTGTGAACACAACATCAGCATCGGCTGCGGCTTCATACATCTCTGTGAGAGGCCTATACACAATCTCGATGTCATTCATCTCTTCCCGGATGGCATCTACCCTTTCAACGGAGCGGTTCACCACAACAACCTTCTTGCATCCTTTCGCCATCAGATGTTTGATCACCAATTTCCCCATTTTGCCAGCACCGATCAAAAGCATCCTAGCTGACAAGCAGTCAGACCTCGGAAGCTTCATCAGGGCCAATTCAACCGCGGCTGAACTGACAGACACAGCACCAGATGATATGTTTGTTTCACAGCGGACACGCTTTCCAGCTGTGATCGCATCCTTGAACATCCTATCGATGTTCTTTCCCAAGCCTCCACTGTTTTGCCCACTTCTGACAACTTGCTTAACTTGAGCGAGTATTTGTCCTTCTCCAAGAACTAAAGAGTCAAGCCCAGCAGACACCTCAAACAGATGTCGGGTAGCATCACTGTCACGCAACATGAAGAGGTGCTCCCTGAGCTCAGAAGCTGGGATTCCACTTTTCTGCAAAAATAAGCAGTACTACATTAGAGTTTTTCTTCGCAAACTGTGTTCTTGAACAACAGAAAAAAAATACATCAAGCAAGAATTTGATTTGGTAAAATAATCCTTACCATTGACATCCAATCTACTACTTCTCTCATACCCCGGTTCCAGGATAAAGCCACCACATAAATTTCCATCCTGTTGCAGGTACTAAGAACAGCAGCCTCTTCAATGTGATTAAGATTGGTGAGTTCTGAAACAGCACGGGGCCATAGTTCTTCTGCAACCGCGAGTTTTTCACGCATCTCCACCGGTGCTGTGTGTATACTGAGGCCTATTACAGCTATGCTACTCTTTTCTTTCATGTAGCCTGGTATGAAAACAGAAACATTGTCAAAATAGTCGAGCACAAAAGTTTCTAATCAAAGAATGAAACTGACGACAACTACATATCATCACAAACTCTTGGAAACTTTGACACATGCTTGGAAACGAAAACAACACATTATCTCATATCTGAAATGTTAAATAGTGATAAGACTCCAACATGCTAAATAGTGATAGACCCCAAAAAAATTTAGTGCTATATGCCTATATACTCCAGCATGCAACGAGTACTGCCCATTATTATCATGTTATGTGATATTGTGATCCATACACATATGAATACCTGATATCTTATCCCTCAAAAGAATGGCATCATTCGTGCAGGATTCGATTACTATCGCAATTTCGTTATGCTACTAGTTTTTCAATGCAGCTGCAAAGCACGTCCCCCCCCCCCCCCCAAAAAAAAGGATCACCAAGGACCTGGAAGAGCTCTCCAAGTTCCGACCTGCAGACCAAATACTACAGCACCACCAAAACGTTGACCAAGTCGCACTACAACCACAAAGCACCGCAAAGATCCCTCAATTCGCGTACCACCAACGGAACCAAACCGGCATAATCTCGCATCAGAGTAAATTCGAGGCGAGGGAACTCACGGTCGGCGGAGATCTTGAACTGCTCGAGCGCGGCGATGCTAGCCGCCTTGACCGCCGCCTGCGGCTGGACCTCCACGCCGGCGTCGCACCGTACCACGCAGGACGCCCGCCGCCGGCCGGCGGGGACCCTCGCGCATGCGGCGGAACCCCGCGGCTTAGAAGCGGAGAATAGTGCTCCCGCCACGGCCGCTGACGACGTCGTGCTGGCCATCATCAGACCAAGAATGCAGCAGCCCTCTATGCTTAATCACGGTAGATAAATCAGAGAGAGAGATCCTTATATGTCTCCCTCTCTCTCGGCGATGATGTGTTGCGACCCGCGTTCTTGGACGGAGCTCAGCTGCGGGGAGGAAGATGGAGGGCGTGTGGAATTGGCATTCGCCTCGTGTTGGTCTGATGACCAGAGGGGAAGAAAAGCTGGAGCCAAAGGGGGCGGTTGGTGGTGCCGGCGGCGGTATGGCGTGTGCCGCGCACAATGGGACGCGTTTGGGGCTTGGTCTCCGGTCAGCGCTCTCTTGCCACATTCTTTTTTCAGAATACCACGATTTTGTTTCGACTAGTTGAAACATCTCCACATAAAAAAAACATGGATGGACTTTCCGAAACGCTAAGCTGCAAAAGTCTGGCAATACGTAGGTAAACTTAGGAAAGCATTTACCTGCAACTAAAAATAACTCGGGAAATTTGAATAGTCCATGAAGAACTTCAAAGAAAAATTGGACAACTCTGCCAGCCATTATGGCAATATCATTATTAACATAGAAAAACAGAAGGCCAATAGGCCAAGTAGTGAATGATTGCATTGTATAATGGAGGTGGAGTTATCATTTGTTTGTCCATTACGAGAATTTTTAGCAATGGGACACCCTAGATGATTGTATCAAAGAAACTCCCTGCATTGAGTCCTTTTTCATTGATTTAAGAGGGAGTGTCAAATGTAAAGGTTATAAAATTTAAATAGGTGATACAATCATATATTGCAAAGGTTATATACTAGCAACAAGATAAAAAAAAGGCACAATAATAACAAGAAAAGAGATCATCCAAGGGGGCACAATGACAAAGATAATGTATTCCAAAGTTCAAGTCCTTAAGGGGAATCACCACCCCATCATGTTGATCTAGCCTTCTTCTCTTTCTCTTTGAGCAAATCCAACAAAGTACTTGATCAATCCACTAATTGATGTCTTGAGGTAGCTTCCTAACTTCACAAATTCTTGGGAAAATCACAACTAGAATGCTTTGGGTGACTTTTACGATCTAGGACTCCTCAACCTATACATGATTAAAAAGCGTAATGATGGCTCAAAAAATGGTCAAACACTCTTCGGGGAGGGGGAGATTGGATCGCAACAATGTCTAGGTTTCTATTCAATCCCCTTAACCCCGTCACTTAAAACCACTCTAATCGGAGCTAGGGATGTGAGAATGCTTTTGGATCTTTGAACATAGATATTTATGAGAGTAATTAAAAGTGAACCATATGCTCTCCTTGTGGGTTTTGATGATTGACAACAATACTCTTAAGGGGATAAAGTTCATATTAGCATACTCGGACACTTAGTCCAAGCAAAAGTATTAACCACCAGAACCTTGACTCACACATGAGTCAAGCAAGGTTGTGCATGTAAGAACTCAAGTGGAAGAGCATGCCTCAAGCAAAACATTCTTCTTGAATGCAAGGCATACTCAGAGGCTTAATGCATAAGAAACTCAGAAGTTTTGTAAAACAATTTGAAAGCTTATGAAAAGCTCTTCATCATCCATTATATATGTTTCTAAGTCATAAGAAGAGTTAATCTACGACGACATATTTGGTACAAAGATGATTCCTTGGAGAAGAAGTTGAAGACAATGCTATCTTAAGAGATTCAAGGAACGTATGTTAATCTTGTCGAAACAAGCACATATGGCACACTTGAAGACTATTAACTGATTTGCAACAAAGGATTCTAAATTCGCGCTCAACAAATTGAAGACCTACATCAAGGTATTTCTAAATAATCAAGCTTCAGAGTTACAGGACAATCAATATTAAATAACACACTCAAGAGAGACTGAAAGGCATGAACTCCACTTTAAGTAAAATGCTAAGAAATATAGAAGAACAACGCTTAAACAAGGAACTTGATTTAACAAATGATACATTCTTCACGTTGAAGCAAGAAGCTCATATAGCATGCTTGAAGAGTGAAGACCTAAGGAGTCCATTGAAGCTTAATGCTGATCCGACACACTTGAAGACTCAGAGCATAAACAGGATGAAGACCATAATATATTATTTTATATATCTGAGTCATAGGAAAAATCCATACTATTAAGGATGGGTCTGAACTTGAAATTTGAACTCGTGGTATTCTTAATCAAATTTCAGATAAATTACCACAAAGCATATACCATTCCTTTGAAAATCTCCTCAAGCACCAGTCCACGTTTATTGATTGAGACACTATCTTAAACACACATGGTTAAAGAAGAGGTCACGACTTAGTAAACATGTGTTGAGTCTAGTTCCTCATGTACAAATAAGCTGATGCCTGAGATTTAGGACTTCTGAAAGGACAGAGAAGGTAACCTGGAGGGCTAAATTGGTTTCTACAAATTTTACTTTTCTTTTCGCAAGTATTAGACTATGTGGATAACAAGGTGAGCCTAACAACAAGGTGGTGCGATAAGATACTTCAAGCTAGTTTGAAGGTTATCACAAATGTAAATCCACAAGTAAAAGAACTTAGATAAGAATAACCGAGGCACGTGAAAACGAAGATGTATCGACATGTTCACTTCCTTGAGGGAATCTAGTCACTATTTGGGAGGTGCGGGTTACCAAGAACAACCCCAAAATACTACGAAATCTCACCTTCTTCTCTTTGAGCCTCCTCCATGAAGTATGAGCTCAATCACTAGTGGTTAGACTTAAGGTGGCCTCCAAACCCTCACAAAATTTCCACGAGTAAATCTACAAGCCAAATGCTTCTAGGTGACCCTGGTTGCCGAGGGTTTTGACGAACCCTTGATTATTAAGCTAGCTCGATGACATCAAGTGGAATGATGATTATCTTGGTGAGATTGTAGATCGGGACCTCTGTCGAGGGTACTCCTCGGCAATGCCCTCCGATTGGGGCTTAGGGTTGATGGAATCCTGCAAGATGACACGAGACATCGGTTCACAGACAAGCGGGGAGAGCGATTTACCCAGGTTCGGGGCCCTCGATGAGGTAAAACCCTTACGTCGTGCCTGTCTGATCTTGATTATGAAGATATTGGGTTACAATGGGGTGCCGAATAGTTCGACTGAGATCTCGTCGAGAGGCTAAGTGCTACGGTGACCTAGCTCTAAGCTTTTGGTGGCTAAGATTGCTAAGATTGATTGTCCCTCGGCAGCCCCTCTCCTGGCCTTTATATAGGAGGTCAGGTCTCAAGAGGTCTAACCGAGTACGACTAGGTTTACAGTAGTTTTAAATCTAATCCTTCCTTGTTCGGCCGATTATTTGTCTTGCCCGTCAAGGAATCTTCTGGTGCGCCATCCAAGTGGCCCGTCTTGCCTCCAAGTGCCTTCATGGGCCTCCAACTAAACAATACGGGATAGGGCAATGTCGGTTACCCGAAGGGTAATGCCCACGTCAGTAGCCCCCGAGGGTCTAGCCGAACATAGTTCGGGTGGAGACTAAAGCATGTTGTAATATCCCAGGTTTAGAGGCAATAAAATGAGAGAACACCAAAGTGTGCATTGCATTCATGCATCGAAAATCCGGGGAATTTTCGCGCTTTCAAATAAAAGTTACCACGATGGCCGAAGTTTCACTTGACTTGCTTGGAATTGAAGTAGATCATCAAGTCAAGCGCTATAAACTTCACTCTGATCTTTGCTTAAACCTTGTTTTGGGTAGAGATGATTTGATCTATGGGCTAGATCAAATGGAATTAGTTTTACAACAAACAACACCTTAAGTGAGGATTAAATACCAGATCCTATAATGGATCATAACATGGTATTCCTTACAATAACCCATTCTTTAAGAATCAAATCCTAACTTATTAACACTTAAAAGCTAGCAATGAAGGAGATATGCCCTAGAGGCAATAATAAAGTGGTTATTATTTATATCTTTATGTTTATGATAAATGTTTATATATCATGCTATAATTGTATTAACCGAAACATTAGTACATGTGTGATATATAGACAACAAAGAAGTCCCTAGTATGCCTCTTAAACTAGCTTGTTGATTAATAGATGATTAGTTTCATAATCATGACCATTGGATGTTATTAATAACAAGGTTATATCATTATATGAATGATGTAATGGACACACCCAATTAAGCGTAGCATAAGATCTCGTCATTAAGTTATTTGCTATAAGCTTTCGATACATAGTT